>NC_067130.1:3477570-3780600 GCF_021347895.1 Acanthochromis polyacanthus
TGTTCCAAAGGTTTCTTGGCTGAAAAGTAGCACAAAATGCAACCTGAAGTAGTGATTTAAGAAGATAACAGATAGTAAAGTGCTTTACAGAGATAAGACTTGCTGTTATATATTAGTTTTTTATGATAAAATGTGTGTTTATATGAAATAAAGGCGCGTAAAAATCACTTTAGACCGCTACTGTGTGTGATTAAGAAGTCAAGAAAGCCCTATTTGTCGAAAAATATGTTTAAAAGATTTGTTGGTAGTGCAAAATGCAGCTTGATGTCGTGATTCAAGAAGAAAACAGGTAGTTGAAGCAGTTTACAGTGATGATATCTGCTGTTTTTTTTTTGTTTTTTTTTTAGAACTTTATTGCCATATAACAGGGCAATGAAATAAACAAAAACATGAACATTGTCCTGAGACTGGGCATCATACCAAATACAAAATCAGATACAAAATGAAGAAAAAGAAAATACAGGCGTAGGTTGAGTCCTACGACAGGAATTCTATCATTGGCCCCCACTTCCTCTCAAAAACAGGGGTTTTTAGTTGCAGTTGTGCTGTCAGCTGTTCCATCAAGAAAACTTGTCTAGTTTTTTGTGTCCATTGTGTAATTGTCTGTATCTGCTGTTGTTTATCGGCTGTTTGTGGGAAAGTCTTCATGGATGAGAAGGTTTCAATGATGTGGATGGGAAATGTTGGTAACAATGCAGGATGAGATCTTCAGAGGTCTGGACGATCAGAGTAGGCCTGTTGCTGGCATTGATCTCTTTTTTTCTCGGCTGTTTGTTTAGTCTGATTTCCCTCCACGTGGCCCAAACGGAGAGCGATGTGTTGTGTCATGGTGGAGTGAATGTTGGCCGTCAGCCACCACCGTCATGGACAGGCTGAATGTCCTGATCTGCTGCGTGAAGTGTAGCCTCTCCCTGTGATCCGGTTAAAAATGTAATCCCCAGAGGAAGACTGTACTTCCTAGAAGGCCTGAATCATTTGGATTTGTGAGTCTTGTCACCTCGCTGTGCTGTGACACGTCGTATCCATTCCGTCTCTTTTTTCTTTTCATGTCAGATCATGTTGTGCTGCGTTGGGCTTCGGAAGTCCAGCAGTCAGAGCGTTAACAGAGCACGAGACAGCTGCTTCGGACTTCATATAAGCCTAATGATAACATCAGTGTGGATATACAAGACTGTAAATTAAAGCAGGTTGCACCACACATAAGTCAGGTGTTTGGGAGAGATTAGTTGTTACAGCTTCTAACTGCAGGACAAAAACGTGTCGGTGGATTTAAAAGGCACATTATCTCTGGATAAATTTACACCATTTAAAGCCACAAATTCTTATTATATTTACATGTATGTTATTATTATTATTACAGGGATAATCATGGGATGGAACTGACCATGTGTGAGCAAATCTACCCTTAAAATTTAATTATTTCATCATCATTTTATTCAACTCGTCTCACTTAAAAATTCACCATAAATAAATCTTTTATATTAACCAAATTCTACACAAATAGAAAAATCTGCACTTCTTTGTGTTATCAAGAAGCTATGGGTGAGTCACCTGTGGTCAACAGTCACGTGACAAAAATTCTGTGACTTTTCTGCTGAACTGCAGGCTGTGTATTTACAGAACAGAGTGTATGGAAACAAATTAAAAATAGAAATAGAAAAAATATCCGTGTTTTGCAGAGCCACCATTCTTTTTCCAGTATTAGTTACACCTCTGAGTGATTCAAATAAGCTACATATGTTCATTTGATTTTTATAATCAATAAATAATCAAAGAAATTCATCATTTCTTATGATTTATAGTGTTATAACTCTGTCATGTTGTTGTTGTTGTTCTCTCTACCTCTAACCACGGTTGGGCTGTTTCCATAGAAGTGCAGGAAAAAATAAGCAGAAACAGCTTAAGGTTCAGAAAACTAATAATAGGATTACACAAAAAAACTCAACACACCTGAAATTATATATTGCTTATTTTTGTGCATATGTAAATAAAGCAAAGCACACTCAGATTAATATGGAAGCATATGAGATTGAATGTTTATGCTACTCATGCCAATACTTAAGTGTGTCTGAGATGAGGCATTTTTAAGTTTGAAACTAGCTTATAGTGACTAAATATGATTAAGGGATTGTGTGTGGCTGCTGCAATCCAGGAGAGGAGGTATTAACGGCAACACTGTCCTTGTATAAGCCCCCGATGTTCACGCTATCACATATAAACATGTCGGCCCTGGAGGCTAACTTCAGGGCATCTGCCAGGCTGTGATGTTTTTTTCCAGGTAGCCAGATAAAGTCTTTAATAGATTTTCTTGACCGAGATCAAAGCAACCGAGTCCTGTGATCCCAGTTTTTGAGGACTGGAGGGATGGCAGTCAGGAAAGGTTTAGAGGCCTAGCGAGTGAAGCTCTTAATCTCTATTCTCAGCACCGTGCAACAAAAGCATTTGGGCTGATAAAAAAGCTCCTTAATGGGTCACTGGTGAATCTGCAAGAACAAAGACTGAACCCCTAAGAATTTAACAGTCTGCAGAGCGACACAAAAGTCGTCTCTTCCTCTCTCCCCGACGTCTTGAATGAATGGCTCTTCGGTCCATCCGCAGGCGTTACAACTACTCTGTCCGCTTCACATGAACCACAAATATGATGACATGGTACAGACTCTCCTCTGAGCCCCCGTTCTCTCTCGCTCTCAATCCTCCCTTTTGTTCACCTGCACCATGTGCTCCTCCAGATTAGACTTGGCATTTGCCTCCTGAATACCCCAGGTGAACGCTGTAAGCACAAGTCCATGTCCCCAGCCGTGGCCAGCCTGAGGTTAACCGGATGCAGACTTGAGCTGAGCCGCCGAGGAACTCTAAGCTAGCTTGACATGCTAGCTCTCCATATTTTTTTGCACAATCTAAATCTCCAAGCCCGAGGTTTTGTCTTGCTTCGCGGAGTCAGACAAGGAGGTTCTGGAGGCTTTTTCTTTTATGTTTCAGCTGAACATGGAGGGAAAGTACTTTAATAGCCTGCAGCCTCTTTAGGTGTCTTTCCGCACTCAGGTTTTGATTGGCGGCTCAGGGACTCAGGCAGTATTACCATAGTTATCTCACTACACCACATTCCTAACAGCACTCAGAGCTTCCTGAGCTGTCTGTCATGCCTCTTAATTTGCACCGTAAGCAGATGAGCAGAAAAATACCTGAACAGGGTCAATTTAGGACTCACACTCGGAGCAGAAAGGTCATAGCGGTGACTGTCGCTGTGGATCTTTCCAAAGCCACTTAGCGAAGTCTGTCATGCCACCTTGTCACTTTGTGTATGATTTATTGTGACTTCATCTCATTCTGACCAATCAAACCAGGCTATTGGTCTCAAGTCACCTATAAACCATGTGCACGTGGGCTGCCTTTGAAGCTGCAGTGCCTGTTTCATTTATATAACCTCAACATGCAAAATGTTAGGCTGCAACCAACTTCAATGTTAATAAATCTGCCCAAAATCTAAGACAATAACAGTCCTGGACTCCAAAATATGCTTTTTATGGTGATATAAAGCAAAGAAAAGCAGCAAATTCTCACACTGGAGCAGCTGAAAATGCCAATGCTGTAAAAATGCCATGTGGTGTTTGGTTCTAGGCGGCCATGTTGGTTTTAAGCCTGAAAACAGCAAAAATGCCAACTATGATACAAAAAGTCCTGCAATTATGTATTGAACCAGTTACTCTGGATCTGTTTTCATGGCTGTTTTTGTTCAGGGTTAGCAGAAAAAGTGGGATGTAGAATAGAATAGAATTCTATGTACCATTAAATTGTAATTGCAAACCTATTCAAGTGCAAACAGTAACACGCATCAGTCAGAGGTCTATAAATAAGGAAAAGAAAAATGCTTCTAAGCTAAGACAGTATGTGTCAATAAAATACCCTTTGACTTGTATGGATTTTCATTCATTTGATTTCATTTATTATTTTATTTGAATGGGACAGTGCATATTAATGAACATACAGCAATGTAAATATGCCAGATTTAGCTCTAGGCTAATTTCCATCTGTTGTCCCATGGGGTAAAAGACATACCACCAAAACAAGAACATACAAGACATTAAGCAAAAAAAACAAGACAGGACAAAGATACAATATAAAAACTAAACTAAACATTCAACCACAACCTCCACTTTTCTCTCTCACTCATACACACATCATCCTATCATATTTTGCTTTTCCTTTCCCACATCTTCATTTCACTGTTAAATTTTAATTATTTTCCTCTCTGCCTCTTTCAGACTCTCATGGGATGGATCTGTTCGCGGTTGCCGTCCACGAGTTCGGTCACGCCATCGGCCTGGTCCACACCTCGGCCATCGAGTCCATCATGAGGCCGTACTACCAGGGTCCTGTGGGAGACCCTCTGAAATACGACCTGCCCTACGAAGACAAAGTCCGAGTCTGGCAGCTTTACGGTACGAAGGAACATGTGCTTGATTTACTGTATGTGTGTGTGTGAACGAGTGACAAGAGGGAAAAGTGAATTAGTTTCCTTTTCATCACAATTTCATTATTGAATGTGACCCTGCTGCTACAACAGGCACATATACATGTACAAATGTGTTTCTGTGTTTGATTAATGGGGAACAGTGACAGAGCCAGACAGTTTTTATAGTCGTGGCCAGGCTGTGAGTGTTATTCTCAATGGGCTCATAAGATTCCCTTAGAATTTAAATTAAATAAGATAAGTACATTTCGGACACTTACGTCAAAAGTGTCCTTGCTCTGCTCAGGATGGGTGACACATCATCCCAGGTCCGTTTCTGCAGATTCTAGGTCAGCCTTTCATTGCTCAGCAGTTTGTATCTCTTGTTCCCAGAGCTCTTCAAAGTAGGTTTCAGCTCCACTGTCTTTAAGAGGTTTTAGTACAAGAGTGTCAAAAAAATCCCCACCTGACATAAATCACACACTCTCTAACTACTAAAAACATGCAGGGATTCTTTATTTACAGATGAAAACTAGATGCTTTTCTGCAGAGCATCTTTGAATGACTTTAAATTTTCTAGGGAAGTCCCGATCTAGTTTTTTATTTGCTCCTGTTTGATTCGAGTCTCTACAAAAACCCAATACCGTTTTCCTAAACAATACACACTTCAAGAATTGTAGATTAACTGTGGTGCCTTGTTCTTACTGTTCAATAATGTAACAACCCAAGGATGCAGACGCACACAAGCAGAGAAATGTGGGACTTCGGTGAGTAAAGAAGCACCGTGACAGAGACTTCTATGAGTTCTAGTCACATCAGGCCATTAAATAAATTGTTAAATTAAGCAGGGATAAACTAGGACAGTGCTTCTATATTCAAACCGATAAGCTGAATGCTATTTTTGTGTCTTTTTTTTCACATTTCTGTGTGACAAGAGCTGAAAACAGAGAATCTGATTTAGGTTTGTGCCAAAACTGATCAGTTAAAGTTCAAATGATCGGCCATGATCCTGACCTTAGGGAGGTAGGTAGGAACTTCATTTATTCTGAGGGAAATTCAAGAAACCAGCAGCATATTAAACATACAGAATATACAGAAATAAAGGATAAGAACAGAGGGGATATAGAGACATAGAAATACAAAATAATGTACAGAATGTTTATACTTTCTGTAGATTTTAAAACTAGAAGGGGTTTTTATGGTATTGTACAGCAAGTGTTTTTAGAGTATACTAGCCTTTAATGTAAGGATGTCCGATAGTATCGGCCCACCGATATTATCAGCCTGATATTGGCATTAACATGCAATATCGGTCCATATTGTTATAGTATTTTTGCCTATCGTGAAAACTGATAAAATAATGCGGATGATCACATCATCAAACTGCATCGTGAAGCGTGTGGCTGCAGTAACAAGCTTGCTGTGCCTGACTAACAACATGTTTGTGGTTTGGAATTATTTCCAAGCCCACATATACTGGTAATAGTATCAGTTCATATCGGAATAGGAAATTGATATCAGCATATCGGTTATCGGCAAAAAAGCCAATATCAGACATCACTACTTTAATGTTTAATGTTACTAACCTGAATGTCCTGTCTTTTTGTTATTTATGTTGTTATATGTAAGCTGCTGAACACTTGAATTTCCCTTGGGATTAATAAAGTATCTATCTATGTATCCATCCATCCATCCATCCATCCATCCATCCATCCATCCATCCATCCATCCATCCATCCATCCATCCATTTTAGTTTCTATGTGGCTGAGTATTGGGGTGGTTGTGTTGTTAAGATGCATTTCTATGGGAATTAAAGCCACAGAGAAAAAAGTCTGCCAGAAAAGTACTAGTTGCTGGAAGTAACTTCAGTTCTTTGAGTAGATCCCTATGAGACTTCGCTCTTGGTTCTGTGTTGTGGCCGGACTTCAGTCTGTTTTGGCCACTCAGGGCCGTCCCCTTGACTCTGAAGATGCTGTTTTAAAATGAAACAAAGTGGCTTTCTGACTATGGAGGGCATCATAAAAACATTGAAGTAACAGCATGTGTGCCATTAGTGGAAAGTCACTATATTTGTTTATTTTTATATTCTTACAGCTTCTTGCTGAATCTGTGTCATTGTCTACTGGGCATATAGAGTATTTTATTGTTATTTACAACATTATCTCAATGTAAACATGAAATGTTTGCTACTGATAGCCCCAACACATCATAAAGCAAACTGGTTTGTTTGTGCCTCTTCTTGATGTCTGAACTCCTTCACCGGCTGAGACTCGTGGCTCTTCGCTGTAATTATAGACGTTTCTAAGTGCAGTGGTGGAAACAGCTCTGGACACTGCAGACACGATGGCCTCATCAGAGCTACTGATGTCATCAGAACACGGACGGAGCTAATTGGACCTCGTTATGGCATGCGACTGTATCACACCTTGCCCTGATATGGCAAGCAGCAGGGCGAGAAAAGAGAAGGAGAGTGACAATCACGAAGAGGAGGAATAAATGATGAAGGAATGTGACTGAAATCAAACTGAATGCCAGAATGAAGTGAAGCGTGTGAGCGAACAAAAAACAGAATTCACAAAGCGAGGAGGGAATGCAGGAAAACAGCGACAAAACAAATGACTGGGAATCGAATAAATGCGTAAAAATCACCAGAATATAACAGAACACGTGCTGTATCTGACAGTAGTTTGGTGTTTGATGTCGTTCTAGGTGTCAGAGACTCGGTGTCTCACACAAACCAACCGGTGAATCCATCCCAAACCGCCGAGCCTCCCGTTCTGCTGGACCTTCCTGAGAACAGATCCACCGTCCTGTAAGTAGAAGATTAATAAATACTATGAAATAGATCTACTGTTGCAATAGCATGTATTAAAGTCCACTTAAGGCTCTTAACCCTCCTGTTGTCTTCGTTTACGGACACCAAAAATATTGTTTCCTTGTCTGAAAAAAAATCCAAAAATTCAGCAAAAAAATTTCCCAAATTTCTGAAAATTTGCAAAACCTTCAGGAAGAAAATTCCAGAAAAGTTTTATTTAAAAAAAAAAATCCCCCAAATTTGGCAAGAAAATTCTTGTAAATATTTTCAAAAAAATACTAAAAATATGATACCATATATACAGTATCAGTAAAACTTCTCATATTTTCTTTAAGAACACTCACAAAAAAATCAAACAAAATCCAGTTGAATTTTCTTAAAGAAACATTTTTAACATTTCTTTTTTTCCACCAAAAATGTTCAAACATTTCCCAGAAATGTTGAAAATGTGGACATCAGACATTTCACTGTGAAAATATATATTTTTTTCCCATATTTTCAAACTTTAGAACAGGTCAGTTTTGACCCGTAGGACAACACGAGCTTTAAAGTCCACTTCAGGCTCTTAAACAATCCTTTAGCCGCTACCTCTGGGACTATTTTGCTTCAATCAAATGTATCTCTAGTTTCCAGCCATTATTGACGCCATGTATCCTATTATCTGTTCTGCAAAATCCACTCGACTGCAGCAGAGAGGAGCGTTTTGGCATCAAAACAAGCAGCCAAATCGTGACACATCTTATCGGAACAAGTGCTGCTTTTCCATTCGTTTCATGCTTTGAGCTTGTAAAGGTGAACATGCTCGTAAACCTTTACGCTGTACATAACGCTGATGCGTTTCAGGCTGGATTCCCAAACCAGGCGTGTGTACGTGGTCGTAAAATGCGTGTGTTCAAGTTAAGAGCAATAAGATAAACTACATACATTCATGGGCCTCATGTTGGTGCTTCTGATGCATTTATGGCACCGTATGTATCTCATTAGACACCTCTGATTGTATTCTAATTGCATTACTTTTTTTCCTGCTTCCACTGAGACGGCGCCGTGTAATGAATCTATGCAGGAATAACAAACATTTACGTGCTTTTTTAGAGCTCGATACGAAGTCATGAGGTACCAACAAAGTAAATTAGCCAGGAGTCAGAGAGTGAGCTTTGGGAGCCTGCCCATCTAATTAAGTAATTCCCTAAAGAAAGCTGGGCAGCTATCAGCCCGTCGTTTTTGGGTTTTCTGTTTTTTCAGGTTATCAGGCATAATTAGTCCACGTTTTGTCCGTTTATGCATTCTCCCTCACGTTCACGTGCTCAAAGCGCTAAGCTCGAGCCTTAAAGTAGCTCCCGAGGGCGCCAGTAAAGAAAGATTCACACAGATCTTATCATTCTGAAGGCCTACAATTCCATTTCACAAAGCACTCACACGCGCCTGTACATAGACTGAAAAGAAACAGACAGCAGGGGGTTATTTACCCGCCTTTACCCCTCATGTTCAGACTTCCACTGGCTTCTTTAGGTGTGAAAAAGGTAGATTAGGCCCGACGAGGGTGCCGATACCGACCACTTGGCAGCAGCGTAGTGTTAATAGAGCCCTGAATAGAGAGCTTTGTTGGTGATATAAGGCCTGGCCGGCTCCCATTCTCAGCCCCGTGGAGCTAATGGTGTCATCATTGGCAGGCCGGCCACGTCGGTGCTTTAAATCACTTACAATCCTCTGGGATAACTGCCCCCGGGGATCTCACCGTGGCAGCCTGATAGCTTCTTCTGCTTTGTTTAGCTAGGATGAGTGAATGATGGGAAAAGAACAAACAAAAACTGGATGTTTGTTGGTAAGGATGAGTGCAGAAACAAGCTAACGGATAGCACTTGTAACCGATGTGTGATGATTTAAAGATATAAAGTGTTATAAATGTCCAGTTTTACGTAACAGCTTCTTGTTTCCCCTCTTCTCAAAATGTTCTCTCCTCCTCCTCCCCTCACATCTCTCCCAGGCTGGCACGAGATGCCCCAGACAGATGCACCAGTCACTTTGATGCAGTGGCCCAGATACGAGGGGAGGCCTTCTTTTTCAAAGGTACAGCGGCACAAAGGGGGGGGAAAGGGAAGACGCAAAGCTGCAGAGCTGTGCGGGGGGAAGAAAAAAGAAATAACAAGAAAGTGGAGAAAGAGCAAAATTAGAGGAAGAGGAAAAGAGGATGGGAATGAGAGAAAGGCGGCAGCTGCAGACATCCGACTGAGCCGGTTGAGCCCTGTTGAGAGGCTTCAGTCCGAAAATTACATCAGGCTTTCATGCTGGCCCTCTGGAGGAATGACCCCCAGCCTCCCACTGACACTGGAAACAAGAAACAGACTGGCATACCTTCAGCCGGAGACGTGTCAGTAAAGCGTGCTGAACTTTAACTGACATTTCTGGAGACCTTTTTAAAAGCCTTTCTAATATATGCATCAATTTAAACATACAGGACGTTAAAGGTTTATAGATCATTGCTATGGTGATTCTGTCTCCGGGGTGCTGCTTTATTCACTCGTTTCAACTCATCATCATGTAGATTTTGCTTTCTTTTCTTATCAGTCAAAAACAGGAGTGTCAAATTCATTCTAGTTCAGAGGCCAGATTAGTAAAATCACAGCTTAATAATCACAATTCCAAATCTTTCTTCTTTAGTGCAGAAATGTTAAAAAAAAAAAAAAAAAAAACGTTTACGGAATTATCTTTTTATAAAACACTATGAACAACCTGAAATTTATTAAGAAAGAAAAGTTCAGTTTCAGCTACATTCAGCCTCATTTTATCATTTATACATAATGACTTCCAGATCACAGAGTGTCTACAAAGGAACACAACATTTAGTCACAGACATCTGGAGCTGAACCAGAGAGGATTTTACTTTATGATCAAAATGACAAAAGTCAGACAAAAAAAAGACGAAAAACAAGAGAAAAAATTACAAAAATGAGACGCAAAATGACAAAACTGGACAAGCGACAAAACAAAAAAGAGACAAAAAATTTACAACGCGGCAAAAACATAGACAACACAAAAGGAATGAATAAAGCAAAACACAAAATGACACAAGCCCACAAGCACAAGTGAGACAAAAACTAAACACAAAACGACAAAAGTCAGACAAAAAAGACTGAAAACAACAAAAACAAGACAAAATACTACAAAAATGAGACACAAGGCAACAAAAAAAATGGACAAAAAACACAAGCGAGACAAAAGAAAAACAAAACTTTAAAAAAAACAAAACGACAAAACATGAGACAAATGACAAAAGTCAGACAGAAAACATGACCAAAACTTGGAAAATAAGACAAAAACAAGGCACAAAACGACAAAAGAACAATGAACAATCTAATGTTTTACTGTATGAGCAAAACAACTTGTCATGGTCTAGAACTTATTTTAATTTTGCTAATTTACAATCTGCAGTTAATGTCTTCTCTGTAATTTTTACACTTTGAGGGCCGGATTGGACCTTCTGGAGGACCACTTTTGGCCCGTGTGCTGCATGTTTGACACCCCTGCTTTATGGAATCATGACTTTCTGCCACAACTTGCAAACCTTTGTCTGTCATATCTTGGCCAATTTTTCCAAAGAATGTGAACCCTAATTTGCAGTTGACCTCTCTAAGCTAAAGGTGACAGAAGTGTAGAGAGGAGAATCTGTGCTTTGAGAAAAAGACCCAAACATTCCCAGTGCATGTCGCTGTTTGTTCAAACATCCCAGTGGTCCCAACAAGAACTATGTCGGTGCTCATTTACAAATGTACAGTTTGCATGTAACTCCAGTTACATACATTGTGCTGCTCCTCCTAATTCCTAACTCTTCTGTTCCTCACAGGAAAGTACTTTTGGCGACTGACGAGAGAGAAGCACTTGGTTTCTCTCCGTCCAGCTCAAATCCACCGCTTCTGGAGAGGCCTCCCAAACAACCTGGACAGCGTGGATGCCGTGTATGAGAGACCCGGAGACCACAAAATAGTCTTTTTTAAAGGTGCGGCATCAGAAACAGTCAGTATTTTAATACACAATCCACTCCTGAAATGAACCTTGAATCACAGAGGAGGTTAGTCTGGTTTGGCGGAGTCACAGTCACAGAATTCTGGCTTTTTCTCCTGACTCTTCTTAGCCCAATTTAAATGTGCTTTTTTTAGTGTTTTGTTGAATTCAATTGTTTTAATCAAAGAAAATCAAAATGCAGGATTCATTGGCTCCACAGTGAGTCAAGATGAAAAAGATAGGTCATACCTTTCTGAAAATGTGGCAGAGAAGTTACAAAAAATGAATCTTTTACAAACAACAAATTGTCCCTTTGAACATATTTCAAGTCTGTCGTCTTTTTAAATGCATCATCTCAGTTGTCTGGTGTGTTATTCCTAAAATTTCAGCTTATGATGTAGGTTTTATCCCTCTGCCCGCCTTCTTTAGGTCTAAAATATTGGGTGTTTAAAGACAACATTGTGGAGGAGGGTTACCCACGTCCAATCAGTGACTTCGGTCTGCCGATGGAAGGAGTGGACGCAGCCTTCGTTTGGCTTCACAACGACAAAACATACTTCTTCAAGGACAACCACTACTGGCGCTACGACGACCACCAGAGACGAATGGACCTGGGCTACCCTAAAGACAGCACGCTGTGGAAGGGGCTGCCGCCACAGCTGGACGACGCCATGAGGTGGTCTGACGGTGAGTCCTTTAAGAGCAGAGATGTCAAAATCATCTCAGTTCAAATTCCACATTCAGCCCAGTTTGATCTCAAGTGGGCCGGACCAGTAAAGTCACAGCATAATAACCTATAAATAACCACAACTAAAATCTTTTCCTTTGTTTCAGTGCAAAATGTTCACATTTAAGGAATTATCTTTTTACAAAATATTATGAACAACTTAAATATCTTAAGAAAAATCTATTCAGTTTCAGCAATATTCTACATTCTTACAACTTCCAGATCACAGAGGTTCTACAAAGGAGCACAACATTTAGTCACAGATATCTGGAACTGAATGATATAGTATTTTACTTTATGATCAAAACAACAAAAGTCAGACAAAAAACAGCAAAAAGGAAAAAAAATACAAAAATGTGATACAAAACGACAAAAACGAGGAACAAAATGACAAAAAATGAGACAAATGACACAAAACACAACAAAAAAGAGGCAAAAAATTTGGCAAAAAAGTTACAAAGTAACAAAAAATGCACAAATGACAAAAATGACGCTCAAACCAATGAATAAAGCAAAATATAAAATGACAAAAATAAGACCAAAAACACAAGTAAGACAAAAAGGAAACACAAAATAAAAATGAGAAACAAAGCAACAAAGACACGAGACAAATGACAAAAAACAGACAAAAAAATGCAAAAAAAAGACAAAATATTACAAAAATGAGACGTAAAAATAATAACATTGCAATATAAAATGATAAAAAATGACAAGAAACAAAACAAAAAAGTTACAAAGCAATAAAACATACAAAAACAAAATGAAAAATGACAAGTAAGAAACAAAACGACAAACAAAACAACAAAAATGTGAGACAAACGACTAAATTCAGACAAAAAAAAACCAAACAAAATATTACAAAGATCATCATAAGATGAAGCATCTATTGTGGCTGAATCAGAGGATTACAGCTGAGTTAAAGTAAAAGCTTTGTTCTATGAGTCAGTACAGAGCTTGTGTTGAATAAAACAGTGCAACAAACATGCCCGCTTTATACAGTTACACAACTGGTGAGATTTCCAGAGATGTGAAACTAGCAGGGTTGGTTTTGTAAGATTGGACGACACATCATGTAGTCCCTCTGGCACATTTTACTCTCTCATCGTTTTTTTTTTTTGTTGTTGTTGTTCTTTCTCTCTCTGGGCAAAAAACAAAGTTTATCCAACAGATTGTGTTTTGCAATAAAACACAAAAGTCAGATGTAAAAATCCAACCCAGTGATGGTGATGATTAGATTCTATAACAGAGAAGCTCTTTCACAGCGTTGCAACTTCCATCATCGCTCCCTCATAATAAAGCTGCCGTGTATCGCCATTTTTTCGACATTTCTCTAAATAAATTATCAAAACTAGACCACAATCCCTCATTTAGAGTAGAAAGGTGTGCACAAGATCTCTTGACCTTGTGTTTTGATTAAAAATTGATTATAAAGACTGATCGATAACATCCACTGTATAAATGATGAGTCCACACTGTTTCTTACGACGATTAGCTCATTTTTTTTCCTGAGGAAAATAGAATTGTAACACTCCACCGGAGCTTCAAACCTCTGGTATCTCTGGTAGTTCTGATGCCTACGGCAAAACTGTGCAACATCCTACTCAGGGGAAGTCCTCAGACAGGAAGAAACTATGAGAGAAATATGAGACGAGGATGGAGCAATTAGGAAAGCTGGCAAACATGCAGGTTCAAGTCGTGCATGAAAGTTCAGCCCCATGCTATTTATATGAGCCCAGTCATTCAGTCAGTTAGTCCACACAGAAATATCTCAACAACGGCTGAAGGAGATGATGGGAAATACTGGATGAATCACCATAACATCTACAACTTTGGTGAGGCCTTCAAATTTATGTAACATTTATTTTTTAACAAATGTAATTGGCCAACATGTTCAATTAGCTCAACAGATGAGACTGAAAGGATTGCTTAAACTCTCTTAATGGTGTTGTCACTTTCTGAAATCTGGTCCTTCAGTTGGTTCCACTGCTCAGGACTCAAGGAGACACCTTTCTCCTGGCTTCATCTCCCCTTCATCTTGGTTCATCCAGTGCTCTCTGATGTCAGTCAGGACTTTACCCTTGAAGTCTCTGACACGGACATATCTCATCTTTCCAATCTGGAGCATGTTGTCGTCACCATTACTGCCGCCTTTGGATGAGCCTCCTGGCTTGGAACTCTCTCCATGCTTTGGTTTCTTGACCGGCTTCTCTGGTGCACTCGGCTTCTTTCTCTTTTCCTTGGTCTCTGCTTCACTGTCCGAGTCACTTCCAGATGTGGAAGACGGTGCTTCTGTTGGTTTTGGCGTTACAATATGGTGCAGCACAGCAAGTCTCTGGACTGGAAGCAGAAAGCTGATAGCCTATGGTAGCGTTTTGGTGAACTATCTTTACAACTGCGGTGCATTTTGTTCTGCCAATTACTTCTCTTCCTTTCGAGTTTGTTTAATTTTGGCAGTCTTTGGTTGCATCAGTGTTTTTTGGGTTTTATTTTTGAATAGCTGCAGAATGCAAATTAGAGGTACATTTGCATTTGTTTGTTTTGTGTGTGTGTGTGTCAATATGTTTTTTCTGTAACCTTTTTTTGGAGTTATTTTGCACGCAGGATCTTTTCTGCCAACACTCTGCTTCACATTCACAGTCAAACACATTCAGACCTTGGAGCTGGCCCAGTGTAATCACACCGTGCTGCTCCACTGTACCAGCTGAGTGTCAAGGTCACATCGGAGCTACCGCCATCTGATCACATGCATGTTAATGAGAGCTGGGAAACGGCTCCGCACACCATTTGTTTAAGTCACAGCAGCAGCTCTTTGTCCGTCGGGCTGCGTTTGCTCAGGATGGTGCTCGAGGATGTTTCTCGATTTTTGAAAGCACTCTCAAAAGGCTGCCGCTGAGCATTTGAGGCCGGTCTCGATGGAAACCAAGATAAGCTTCCCTGTAGCATCAAACTCATTCTAGTTCAGGTTCCACATTCAGCCCAGTTTGATGTGAAGTGGGCCGGACTAGTAAAATCACAGCATAATAACCTATAAATAACCACAACTCCTGATATTTCCTTCATACGATAAATAAGTGCAATTTCAGACACATTAAGTCTCAGTTTATCATTTCCACATTAAGGAACACAACATTTAGTCACAGATGATATCTGGAACTGAATGGGATAGTATTAGTATTTTACGTTATGATCAAAATGACAAGTCAGACAAAAAAAAAAGACAAAAACAAGACAAAATATTATAAAAATGAGATGCAAAATGACAAAAATGAGACACAAAACGACAGGAAACAAAACAAAAACAGACAAAATACTAGACCAAAAAGTTAAGAAGTGACAAAAATTGGACAAACGACAAAAGCAAGAGAAAAATTACACAAATGACACAAACGAGACCAAAAATGACAGAAAGGCAACAAAATGACTAAAACGAAAAACTGAACGAACATGACAGAACATGAGATGAACGACAAACGTCAGAGAAAAAAAAAACAAAAAACAGACAAAATACTACAAAAATGAGACACAAAATGACAAAAGAATGAGAAATCTAGTATTGTTCTTTACATTTATAATCTTACTAATTTACAATCTGCAGTTAATGTCTTCTCTGTAATTTTTACACTTGAGGGCCGGATTGGACCCTCTGGAGGACCACTTTTGGCCCACGGGCCTCATGTTGGACACCCCTGCTGTGGTGCATGTGAATACGAGGCTTCTCCTTTCTCTGTCAGGTGTTTAAAGGTCTATATTCAGTCGTATGAGCTGCAGACTCAGAGGTTTCTGCGCTCTTTGATGACTGTACCCATGTCTGCCCAGTCGGTTTTCCACCCCTGGCCGTTATCACCGGCCAGGCTGGGAGGGGAAACCTGGAAACCTCCATGCACTGACAGACTATGGGGCCCGGGAACTGGAGCCACATCAAAGTCTCTGTCTGCTTCACCGGCTCGGGATGAGGTAGAGACAGAAAAAGAGACGGATGCAGACATGTGGAGAGAGAACAGAGAAGAAATGGGGAGATACGGTGACACCTTGTTATGGAAATAAAACAGAAAGATGGGGACAGATGTGTGACAAGTGGAAGAGAAGGGGAACCCGGAGTAGACGAGACGCGGGGACACCTGAGGACGACGATATTAAAGACAACGGAAGAAAATGAAGAGACGTCTCGACTCAGAGGACAGATAAGGAAAATCATAAAGAATCAGAGAAAGGCGGTAAAAGCCCAGAGAATGGTTGCTATGGAGGGAAAAGGGGAAATAAAGTCTATTACTGCAGCTATAATGATGATAATAGTCGTAGCTGCTGGTGCCCAGGAATAGTTCAGCCTTTTAGTCACAGTGGGGAAATAAAGGTATAAGGAGCAGAAGTTTCAATTTATCAAGCATGAATATTATCTTTGAGCAGGAAATTCTGAGAAACCAGTTGGCATCATAATTGGAGCTGTGTCACATTAATGGAGTCAGAATGGCTGTCTGTGTTCTCAAAGGTCAAGTGAGTCCACCTTTGGATAACAAGGGCTCAGACTGTCTGTCAGAAGGAGGCTGAACGTAAACCGAACCGAATAGAAATGTTTGAAAGAAACACAAGAGTGAAGAGAATCACCGAGTAAACAAGTTGAGACACAATTTTTTGCAACTAGAATTCTTCCCTTAAGGAATACGGCTGGTGATGTGATTTATGATGTGATATATTTTTGTCCACAAATCCCATGAAGAAACATAAACCAACACTGAAGTCATGCTAGCTTTAAATACTTGAGTTAAAAGTGCTGTCCGTGGAGCTAAAAACCTGATAAACTTTGTTCATTTTGTGCCATTGAGCTACATATTTATGAATTATTAAAACTTACAAATAAACAACCCTGGTCTAAATGTTTGAAATGTGAAAATACAGATTTGTAGCTTTTTTTTTTTTTTTTTAAATGACATCATCGACAGTTGCCTAGAAAATCCAGACTGACTTTATTTATGTATTAATATAAATACAAATAAAGGCAGTCTGGCATTGTGATGATAGCAGACGATTTCAAAAAGGAGGGGCTAACGAATGCAGCTTGAACAAGAAAGAACCAATCAGCGTAACACGGATGTGACGCACGAACAAATCGAACTTGAAGTCCATGTAGTCCAAACAACAACGGCATGCAGCCGAGAAAGCGTCGCGGTGAATGATTACTGCCGTTTTTGTCACAAAAATCTGCGAATACATGGGGTACTCTCAAGTACAACACTTATTGTTGAAAAGGCTACGCAACAAAAGACTCCTTCCGAACGATTAGTGGTGTTAGGAATAACTTTGTTAATGTTTGTGTTTGGTTACGGGAGGTGCGCAGGTGTTTTATGGGTAATCCAGGCGCTGAAGATGACGCAGCATTAACTCCCGCCTCCCGTGCTATGATTGGTCGTACCAAACTTTCCCGGGAGGGAAACGCGATTCAATTCGCCCAATGCCAAACTGACTCTCCTGTATCTCCTAACATGGAGATAGGAGATTACATGGAGATTCACTTTGGATTTTCCAAGCTACATCGGCAGACCTTGGGGCTGAGAGTTACACACAGTAGATGCAGGCTAATGCATTGTAGGTTTTTGCCTTTTCCTCATTTTTAAATTACCATATATCATTACATATAATATTCATTATTAATAGAGAGTAAGTCCCTCTGGATCAGTCACTGCCATTCAGTTAATCTAATCAACCTCTAAGACTCTAATGTTTCAGCTCCTGATATCATTACACTTTATATGATAATGAAAATGACTGTGGTGATAATTTAAAATATTGAATTGTACCAGAGATACAGGACCTTACTAGCTGACATCGACCCCAAACATTATTGTGCACCAAATCAATTACCCACCCAATTAACCAGAACAATAATAAGTCATTATAACACTTAGAAATTAAAGCTCATTTTAAAATGTTTTCTGCAGGACTGAAGAGAAACATCTCAGCATTTTCCTAGATTTCCTCTCTTTCCGGAGTCGTTTAACCTCACAGCTGCAGCTAAACTGACACCAATTAATGTGTGGGTAGCTGACAGTTGACTGGGGCTTCGTCTGATAGGTCGGATGTTTGCATGCTGGGTGTAAATAAAAACATGTTCTTACTCTTCACATTTCAGACGATGAAAATGCAACGCGTCGGTCAGCTCTAACCTCTGTTACTTCATCTAAAACACAAACAGAAAGGGTTCGTTGTCGTCACTAGAATGTGAAGAAAAACTTAGGTTATTAGCCAAAGCTGGCTGATCTAAAAATGTACTCACCAACTTTTCGACAGCTGTAGGACATTTGATCTCTGAGGAGAAGAAAGAACAAGCTGAAGGAGACAAGGAGGCATTCAGCCCAAAAAGCCCAATAATGGTGACAGATAGTTAAGGAGGCTGGCTTTGTGAGTGTATGTGGTAACTTTGTGAGGACTGAAAATGAGCTTTGAACTCAGACGTAGAAGATGTGTTTGGAAAGGGAGGACATTATGATCAGGCCTCACAGGCTCAGGTTTGGAGAGAAATACACTCTTTCACTACTTAGTACTCACAAATATATATTTGGACACTGACACAAGTTTTGTTTTTTACCTGTTTAATGAAAAATATTCCAATTATGGTTATGTAATAGACATGGGCTTAAAGTGCAGACTCTCAGCTTTCAGTTGAGGGTATTGGTTTGGCCTATTTTGAAAAAAAGTAATTGGACAATTGACTCAAAGCTCATTTTAAGGATGGGTGTGGGCAATTAGTTCATTATGTCATCACTAATTAAAAATATAAAAGGCCTGGAGCTGATTAGCGGTGTGATGGTTGCATTTGGAAGTTGAAACAAGCCGTCCTTAAGCTGCGAAAACAGAAAAAACCCATCCACGAAATTGCTACAATATTAGGAGTGACAAAATCTACACTTTGGTACATCCTGAGAAAGAAAGAAAGAAAGAAAGAACACAAAAAGACCTGCCATCATCCACCACTAGTGGATGATGGCAGGTCTTTCCATGGTGAAGAGAAACTCCTTCACAACAGCGAACCAAGTTAAAAACACTCTCCAGAAGGTCAGCATGTCAAAGTCTACCATAAACAGAAGACTACGTGAGAGTAAATCCAGAGGGTCACTGCACAGTGCAAGCCACTCATAGGCCTCAAGAATAGAAAGGCTAGATTGGACTTTGCTAAATAAAAATATCTTAAAATAGCCAATGAAATCCAAGATGAAACCAAGATCAACCTCGACCAGAATGATGCAAGAAAAAAGTCTGGAGAAGGCATGGTACAGCTCATGATCCAAAGCATAGCACATCATCTGAAAAGCATGGCGGAGGCGGTGTGATGGGTCACTGGTGTTTACTGATGATGTGATACAGACAGATATCCGATACAGTCGGATGAATTCTGAAGTGTTCAGAGACAAACTCTTGGCTCAGATCCAATCAAATGCAGCCAAACTGATTGGACTGTGTTTCATAATCCAGATGGACCCTAAACATACAGCCAAAGCAACCCAAGAAAGAAATGGAATATTCTTGAAGTCAGTCACCTGATCTCAACCCAGCTGAGCATTTCACCTGTTAAAGACTAAACTTCATAAAGAAAGGCCTGGCAGAGCATCAAAAAGAAGGAAACCCAGCGTCTGGTGGCGTCCATGAGTTCAAGACTTCAGGCAGTCAAAGACTGTTTAACCAAGTATTAGAAATAAGCATTTTATTATCAGTTATTTAATTTGTCCAGTTACTTTTGAGCCTCTGAAATGAAGGGATTGTTTAAAAAATGCTTTAGTTCTTCACATTTTTATGCAATCTTTTTGTTCCAACTGCATCATTTCAAACTCATTGTGTTACTGTACAGAACCAAATTAGAAAAACTCCGTCTCTCTCCAGTGTGTGTGTTTTTATTCCAAAAAGCTGCAGCTGTGGATTGAGTATTCTCATCATTATGCACAGGAAATGGACTACGAGGCACCTTGAGCTTACAAAAAAAAACTGTCTAGACCAGCACAGTTGTTGCCCCATCACCTTGCATTCTACATTTTACTCCTCTTAATTATTCTTATTACCCAATATAAACGCCAAGACTAACAGAAAACATCCATTATAAGCCCAACAGTCATTACAGGAGAGAAGTTTCTTGTTTAAGCATTCCTGCCCTTGGGGCTCTTGTCGGGGTTTAACACCTCGGTTTAAGGACGACCAGAATAAATGAATCTCATTGTTTCCTCAAAGGCGAAGCTACCTGGAAGTAAATATTTAGTAGATTGAAAATTGCTCACGACGTGCACCTGGCATTTGTTATCAAGGCCAAAGCGTGGAAGTACAAATGTAGATTAAAAAGCTGCTTCCACAAAGCATTAGTTCTTCCTCCTCTGCTCAGCTGAGAGCCACGCAGGCAGTACATCTCTACAAATCCATCGCTGCATTATTTATTGTACTGAGAAAGCGATACTTGAACATATTTCTCACATATTCTTTGATAAATATTCTACTCAGGGTACTAGTCCTTGATTGCGGCAAAGCACGAAAAAGTGACTGAATGCTTTAACATCTCCTTGTCTTTATTTTTCTCTTATCTCATTTTCGTTGAACTCTTGGATGAATGCAGAGTTCTCACCTGTACGATGGAATATGGCCTAGATTCTGTATAGATTTTTATAAACATTTAAACACAAATACTATTAGTTCTGGTGTTGTAGAATTACAGGCCTTGGAGCTCTTCTGTCCTTGTTGACGCCATAAAAACAACAGAACATTCTTCTCTCTGCTCAGGCGCTTTCACTTGTTTTCCCTTCTTTCTTTTTTTTTACTTATTAAGTCACAACATTATCATGCTTTCTTCTCTGTGCTTGGTTGTCTCAGTTACCTGTTAACAAAGAAAAGGAATGGGAATCAAAGCCTTGGATTAAATGGTCCCTTTGACAATGAATTCTTTGAGGGTTTTAGTACTGTTTAAAGGCATTATGGAGGATGTTTTTTTGTTTGTTTAATTTGTCTGATTCACATAAAATGAATATACTGACCTTTAGTGGACTTGTATGTATGGTCTCTAAAAGAATAAAATAAAAATAAAATAACTGTGGACATGGCAGGATCTGAAAAACATCAGCCAATCAACGCGCTCGGACTGAGGCGTTTGGTTTGCTCCCTTTCCTGTCAATCAAAAATCTTCCAGCTCAGGCCTAGTTACGTAGATTACGTACGCCTTGGACTTACGTGTTTTCTGTATGTGTTGCTTTGGTATAGCTTCGTAGTTAGCTGGCGACTTGTTTTGCTCATCTTTTTTTACATAATGGCAGATAAAGATCCAGGGGGACCCAGCCGTAAAAGACAACTTCACGAGTGCTACGCAAGTTTCTGGAGGGGGGCGTTTCTTCGTAAATGTTAAGAGGGGGGGAGGTTGGGGGGGGGGAGGGAGAGGTTGTATGTGTGCATGCGCATGCTACGTTCAAAGTCGTAGGAAATTAAATCTCCTCTAATGCCTTTAAAAGTTGATAAAATAAATTGCGTTCTACAGATTCCTTTATTCTTTTAAATGAACATTTGCATCCAGTGCGTGTGTCGTCCTCGATCTTTGGATGATGGACATTAAAGATATTTTTCATATTGGCACACAGCAAAGTGGCATTTTCATTAACAGCACATCATGCCAGTTCTCATTTGGTAATTTGGTGACTCTAATTAACTTATGCGCCCCGTAGTGAAAGGACGGGCACCCTGGTGGGTATATCAGTGGCAATCCAGTCACACGGTGCAATTATGGTGTCAAGAGTGCCCTTAAGCCATCGCTTCGTTCTGCGCTGGCCAGCCCACACGGAAATCACACAACATATGTAACGCCAGACAGTTTTTTTCCCCACGTTTGAATTATTCTTTGAATAGGACATACATGTATATATGAATCTAATTTTAACCCTTTGAACTCCCTGTGGGTTTGAAAGGTGTATATTTTTTGTGAAATCACCCAAATAGAAACCGTAAAAACAGAATAATTTGACAGATTTTGAACTGTGACGTTGTCTCTGAGCTACTTATCTGTGGCATGTTGTTCCATCAGGAAAATTAACCAAATCCTATGCTTTGATTTTCCGTTAGCTCGAACCAGACGCCGTAAAACACAAAACATTCTGCACGTCTTCATGCAACAGCTAAAGTATTAATTCCTTAGCTTTAACCAACAGTATCTTTACAAAAAATTCAGAGACCTCACACCAGAACTCGGCTGAACTGCAAGCAGTGTTGACAAATACAAAAACAAATAAAAAACACATGTAGTAAAATATTTCTACCATGAAGAGTCATAGTTTTTTCTGTGTTGGTGCCACCTGTGGGTACTTGTTGGTAAAAGGCTGTACATAATCAAATAAATGTAAGTAATTTGTATGATATATGGCATTATAATTGTATCACACTGAGAAAAAAAGCTTTTTCACTCTCCAGATTTCTAGCCATGGTTGTGCTGTTTCCATAGAGGACTTTATGTTGTAGATGAAACTGTTTGGGGTTCAGAGGGTTAATGCAACAAAAGCAGTAGTGCCACTAAAGCAGAATTTGTTGACTGTCATGTATCTGCGCTTCCCTTTCAGTATTTACGAGGCCTTACCCTGACTATCTGAAGAATCTAATTTAGGAATTATCTGTGGGCGCTCCTGCTGTTGCTCAATTATCTGCTTTCTTCCAGTGCTGGTGTTCAATCTTACAGCTATCGCTAGCAACGCGACCGGCTACAACTCAACTATTCCCCACAACCTGATGACTTTTTAGTCTAGTCCGTGCCATTTTAGCGATTATTAATCTAGTATTAGAAGACTAGCATTGGTATATCACCTGCTTTCTTCATTCCACTGGTGACAAATATAGTCTCTGGCTGGAATATACAAACCTGGGTGAATAAACACATCCTATCTCAACTCTCTGTGGACTTACTGTGTTTTAAACCAAACCATGATTTCTCCCAAGCCTTGCTGTCAGTGAACATCTCACTGATACGTTTAGTAGTACTAAGCATAAACACTTTGCACCGCAGTTCACTGACGCATGAAATTAAGGCCCCCGATGTTTTATTCGTTTTTGTGCTTGTTGTGTATTCCAGATGAGAGCAGAGACAATATTGTACCTTCTGTGAATAATGAATCATACAGTCCGGTACTATACTGCTCTCTAATCCCAGACTCTCTGTCTCTGAAGGCTCGTCCTACTTCTTCAAGGGGAAGGAGTACTGGCGAGTGCCGGGCAGCGACATGGAGGTGGAGGCGGGATTCCCTCGCCTCATCGCTAAGGACTGGCTGCTGTGCACCGAGATGCAGTCGGACTCTCCGGACGCGGAGCCCAAAAACACGGAGACGAGAGTCAACGTGCACCGACACCCGGACCACGCAGAGAACGGATACGAGGTTTGCTCCTGCACCTCGGACAACGCCTCGCCTTTAGGTGTTCGCCTCTCGCCGTCTCCCCTCTGGCTGCTGCCGCCTGTCTGGACGCTGTCGCTGGCCCTCCGCTCTGAGCCGCTATGATGTTAAAGCTCGGGTCACGGCTCCGGACAAACGAACACCTGGAAAATGTTGTTCTTATTCTGCAATTTCATATCTTTACGGCTCTACTTTTGCTGTTATTTATTTTATATGTCATCTGGTGCAGTCATTCTTACGGGCACCGACACACTTTTAATGCTTTACAAAGGTTTTTATTGAACACATCTTTGCAAAGAAAGGCATTATGGAATAGAAATGTATTGTGAGAGCACCAATTCTTTGTGTTCATGTGCAGCAAAGCGTCACATACACACAAGTTAAAGTCATTCTGAAGTGCAAAGGTGAGTGATATTGCCAGGTTGGTTCACCGAAATTGCCTCAAAATTAGTTCAAAATTAGCCAAATCCACATTTTCACACTCCCCTCAAGTGATTTTTAACAAAGTAGATGGTTGGATTCTTAGCACCTCGATACAGTGGAGATGAATGGAATTTAAAAACCCAACCATGCCTCTTTTCTAGAATGATTCATGTGCGGACAACCCACAAAACTAATTTTTAAAAGCAGTTCTTTCCCGCTATGAAAACAATTTGCAACGAGGTCTGTAAATTATCCCCGAGTAGCAGCGATACTGTTTCTGAAAAGACACATTGCTGTTGAATTTAAAGTTAATTAAAAGTCATTTTTCTGCGTGGTGCAAACAGCCACCACCGCTTTCCATTCATCTCCATTGTACTGAACGTCTCAGACACTGGGGGAAATAAAACCAAAGCTATCTGCACGGTGGGATTGCAGCAGAAGTAAGGATTCTCTTTAATTTGGAGAACTGACCTTTGAATAATCCCGACATTGCAGTCAAAGTGCTTGTGATGAGCGTGAACGTCTGCCAGACAGAGGCATGGATGAGTCGGTGGCTGCAACAATTTGCTCGCCTAAATCTCTTTTTCTGAAGTGAGGGCCTGCTGCTCATGTTCACCTCTGAGCACTCCTGGGTTTTATTGTATTTTCGATAATAAACTTAGCTTCCAGTTTGTTTCACATCGGGTCAAGAGTTCATAGAATCTTCTTGTGACGGACAGTCCTCTGTGTCGCCCCCTTAGCTCCAGCATCACGGCCTCTGGATTTATTCTTGCTGTAAAGATATATTTACCTATAGACCGATATATTTGAGTTGAACGGTTCTGCAGTTGTTGCATCACCAAGTGGACTGTGTATATTTTAATCTGTGTTTTCTAATGTAAAATATTTTTGTAGAAAAATTAAAAAAAAACATTATGTGAATGACTTGCTCGGCTAATTATGGTGACACTAATTTGTATCGAGCGTATTATTTTGAGTACTCGTTCCTGCGGCTGTGTGGGCTGAGTGTGTAATTATTTAGTGTCATTGAAAGGGAGCCCGGGCTTGAAGACGGATGACGATACATGACAGCTTGCAGACACCAACTGGGAGCTGCTCTCCGTCTCTCTGATGTTCTTAAGCGTGTTTTCTCTTGTTAATGGTCACCGCTGTTCATCAGGAATGCAAATCGCGTCGTGTCAATCACGCTTCACGAACAGGTCCGGGGATTATGCAGCAAACTTAAAGGAGTGTCAGAGAATAAATGTGGCCTAATCCGAAAGCATTCACCAGAGATCAAAGTCAATGGGGTGTCAGGCTCGTCTAGGCAGGGTTGACTCAGACAGTCACACAAGTAAACACACAAACTCAGTCTCACCGATCAGCTGCAGCAAGGGGTGGGAATCACAGGATACCTCACAATACCGATACCATCACGATACCGATACCATCACGATACTGCAATACTCGATATACAACGGGACTTCAGTTTACGACATCATTGACCTACGGCGCTTCGTCATTAAATCGGAACTGCAGGTGGGTTTGCATGTCCGTGGTGTTGCCTGTGTACTTTACTTTTACGAGGCAGTTCTTGCATAATCTTTGTCGAGCTTGTTTGTTCCCTCAATGTTGCGAAAGCCGAAATGGGTCCACATATTGGTCTTAAATGTGGATGGGGCATCTCTTACGGAAGCATTTCTGTCCGCCGTTCTACCGGTACAAACTCTCAATTCATTTCTGCTCAAACCTCCCTCATTCAAGTGATTAACGCCACCATGTGGAGTCATTAAGTAGTGACACTGGCAGGGTTTAGAGCGCCCTATTATCCTAAAATATCAGTATTTGGCGCCAGCGTATCGATACACATATCACATGAGGAAGGACGACGATGTATCAGTATTTTCTCCCACCCCTACTGACAGCTGGAGGGAGCAGCATCGATCAACTCTGCTTTCCTGGCGTTCATGTGGATGCTGCTCTGATGCGTTTCACCTTCCAGAACATGACAATCCGCTGCCCTAGCAGGAAAACACACCCCGTCACGCTGCAAAAACTGCTCAGGAACAGCTTAAACAACACAGAGTCCGACGTATCGATCCAGCCTCCAGACTCCCCAGGTCCCAATTTGGTTGAGTTTCCGCAAGATGTGCCGGAATAAGTCCGATCCACCGAGACCTGAACTCCAGACCCCCAGAACTCAAAGACCTCAAATGACAAACACCACAGGACACACATAGAGGTCCCTGCCACGATGAGTCCAACCAGCTGGAATTAATATGTTCTATAAACGTTCTGAGAAGGTTATACAAAAGATTTCTAAGCTCCAGACGTTCTGAAAATGTCTGGTGATAACACTGTTAGACTGCTATGCTGCACTGAGTGTTTTTCAGTCGTCATAGTGCATCATTGCAGGAACGTTTCAGAGACGCTATAATGCTCAAGAACAGCCTCAAAACATCTTCAGAACACCGCAGGCAGAATATTCTTCCTTAAAAAATGTATTACAGGAGTTTTATAAAACCATCTGGAAAACATTTTTAGAACACTGAGAACATTCATGGAACGTAACTGACAATAACATCCTCTGAATGCTGGAGCTGAAATGCTCTCAACTTACTTTCAAATTGCTAAGAAACTTTTAGTAAATGTTAAATATCCTTCAAATGTTCTTCATGTGGAGAATTACATTAAACCTTAAAAATATCACTGAAACTGTAGGCCAGGTCAGTCAACGTTGTGGGAACGTTTCCTGTTAGTCGGAGAAAACGTTTTGGTAGCACAATCTCCACAACAGCAGCTAGATGGTTTTAATGTTTCCCAGATGATTTAAAAAAAATTTTTTTAGAATGCTGAGAACAATCTTCTTTGACTGTCAGCGAACATAATCCTGACAGTGTCCTCCAAGCATCCTTTGAATGCTCTTCATTCACTTTTAACCTGATAGGAACAATATCAAAATAATAATAATAACAAGACGACATGGTCATCAATATCCCCCGCCACATGTGATGTCTATGAGTCTATATCCAAAATAGTGATAAAGGACCATAACTCTGTTAAATATTATCGCACAGGTCTCATTTTCGAACTTGATCAAGGTGTCCATGGTGTGAAGCTACACACTAAATTTCGTAATCCTAGCTGTAATAGCTTCCGAGAAAAGCTGTCCCCTTCATGTCGGACGGACGGACGCACGGACGGACGGAGTCCAAACCTAAATCCCCCTTTTCCACTTCGTGGAGGCGGGGGATAATAATAATAATACATTTTATTTATAGGCGCCTTTCAAGACACTCAAGGTCACCGTACAGAGGAAACAGAATAAAAACAGATTCAAATACACAGGTTAAAACATAAGAATTTAAAAATTTGAAAGAAGAAAATTTAGCAATTTTAAAACAGAAGGAGGACTGGAGATCAAAGTGAGTAAGCTTGTTTGAACAGGTGGGTTTTGAGAGTGGATTTAAAAATGTGTAGTGTGTTGATGTTTCTGATATCAGGTGGGAGGGAGTTCCAGAGGCGGGGAGCAGAGCGACTGAAGGCTCTGCAGCCCATGGTGGTCATGCGGGCAGGGGGGATGGTGAGACTGAGAGAAGAAGACGATCTAAGAGTCCGGCTGGGTGTGTTTATGTGGAGTAGATCAGTGAGGTACGGAGGAGCGAGGTTATGGAGGGCCTTGAAGGTTAGCAGAATGGTTTTATAGATGATACGGTGAGTGATTGGAAGCGATTTTGGAAGCCAAAAGTATTAAATATCCTTAAAATGTTCTTTTAGGATTAGATTAAAACTTCTAAATGTTACCAGAACTTGTATGTACACTGCAAAAACTCAAAATCTCACCAAGCCTATTTGTCTTATTTTTAGTCTAAATGTCTCATCCCACTTTATTTAGGATAAATTCACTGAACAGGTGACTTTTCAGCAAGATGGAGGGACTTGTTTTAAGACAACGCATCTTCAATATCTCGTTAAGTTAATCTTGAAAGGTAGTGTCTACAGATACGGACCCGTACCCGTAGCACTTTCCATTTGCCAGACAGATACGGACCCGTACGCGAGTCTCGCGAGTCAAGAAGCTGCTAACCACTGCAAACTGTTGAAAGGTAAGCAAAGATTAAGGTTAGGGTTAGTGTTAGGGTTAGGTTTAGGGTCCGTACCTGTAGTACCGATGCTATGGGTCCGTACCGCTAGCATCTACCGGGAGTCAAGTGACCAGATCTCGCGTATCTGATTGGCAAATGGCAAGTGCCATATCCGTAGTCCACAGGCTACGGGTACGGGTCCGTACCTCTAGCAACAATCATCTTGAAATGATCTTGTTTTAACCCTCCCGTCGTCCTGCTGGTCAAGTTGACCCATTTTAAAGTTTAAAAATGTGGGGAAAAATATTTTCACAGTGAAGACTTCCACATTTTCTTAAATCTTTGGGGAAATTTTAGAACATTTCTTGTTGGAAATAAATACATATTTTTTAAAAAATAAGTTTTTAGGGGACCTTCTTACTGAAGATTTTACGAATTTTTTTTAAATGAATTTGGGGAATTTTTAGCTGAATTTTGGATTTTTTTCAGACAAGGAAACAATATTTTTTGGTGCCGTAAATGAGGACAACAGGAGGGTTAAGATAAGCTTGACAATCCTGATAAAAAATACAGCTCAAACTAAGTTTTCCCAGCTAAATTTAAGATCTCAAGATCGTATTTTACTGGAAGAAATCTTACCAAGACATTTTTCACTTGTTCTATTGGCAGATTTTTTTTCACTTATTTCAAGGTAAAAGTTCCTTGAAATAAGTTATTTTTTTCTTGTTTTGAGAGGGGCATTTTTTCCAGTGTATGCGTTTCCCGGTCCACAGTGAATCTGTACAATAATCGGTGCATGGTTTTAACCCTGTAAGACACAAATATAGAATAATATGAGCAAAAATAAATAATTCAGTAAAAATAATAATAATAATAATATGCAAATACACACGACTAATCAAAAGTTTGGACACACTTTCTCGAATGAGAAAGTGTGTCCAAACTTTTGATTAGTAGTGTGTGTCTGTGTATATATATAATTCTTCTTCTTCATGTTCCGTCCTTTGCAGGGTTGGAGGATATGGTAGTTCTCCACGTACTTCTATCTTCGGCTGTTCTTGCTGCCTCACTGTACTGCATTTCTGTCCACTCCTTTATGTTGTCTGTCCACATTGCTCTTGGTCGTCCTCTTTGCCTTCTTCCCTCTAATAATATTCTTGATAATATATATAATAGAAAATAATGATCAAAAAAATAAAACTGATGTTGTATTTCTGCTGCAGCGGGTTGTCCGGGGTTAACATTGTGGCTGTTGTGTGTTCATCACCTTACATTCACCAACACTCCAATCAGCCACAACCATCGTCTGCGACAGGCTTTTGTGTTTTGTGTGGGTGTTTTCTCTGTCTTTTCTACCCAAAGGCTACGGATGCAACCCCGGCCAGAAGAATGCAGAGCCACAACTTCACTCCGTTCTGAGGTAAGACGTAGTTTAAAAGTTTAAAAAGTCACTCATTTGCTGTTTCTGCCAACCGCAGCGTTTTTCCTCCCCTCGTCTTGACACACTCCAGTGCTATTAATTAACTGGTGTGGCTCAGCAGCCACCAGCGCAGCACCTGCACCCACGGGCGCTTTCAGCAGGGACGGGACACTTCCTGCGTGGGTCCTGTTTGGCGAGATAACAATTACCGAAACCGATTGGATGCGTTTAATCCACTTAAACTGGAGCGTCGGTGTAAACAAAAACATACAGTTTTTCAGATAGAACTCATCATCCTCGGCGTGTCGCCTATACTTGACATGTGGCTCTTTTTATGCTCCAGTCTCCAGATGGGCCAGGCAGAACCGATCAATCAGCGTGTAACTAAAATATTCAAGACTGGAGGAAAGCAGAGAACTTGCAGCTGAATTTCCAGGACGAGATCGTAAAGGAAGAAACCAACGGAAAGTGGCAGATTGCTGTAATAGACTGAAGCAGGGGTTAGAAACTGACAACAACAACAAAGAAAGAAAAGCTGCTAGCCAGCAAACAAAATGGCCGGGAAAAGACAAACAGATGCAGAGATAGGAGAAGAAAGAAAAGAAATGTCATCTCCAGAGAGACAGTGGCAAAGACAAGGAAGCAATTTAGCAGTAAGTAGCCGCTCAAGAACATCTGCTTCTGGCCATTTGGGCCTCATTTCATCGCCATTATTTCACAATCACGGGCGTACACACACAGCGTTTAGCCAAATTATCCAAACTATTTGATTTGGAGGTGAAACCTGAGCTGCAGTTCTGGTAATAATCGCTCATTAGAGCAGAAAAACTGTGTGTGTGACTACTTAGAGAGTCAAAGTTGGTCTGTAAATTGCATCAGACGGCTCTTTATCCTCTAAATTCAAATCTGAACAACCGGCTGATTGATTTTAGCGACTGTAAATAAGACCCAAGGAATGATGCTTTAAAACAGGGGTGTCCAACATGAGGGCCGTGGACCAAAAGTGGTCCTCCAGAGGGTCCAATCCGGCCCTCAAAGTGTAAAAATTACAGAGAAGACATTAACTGCAGATTGTAAATTAGTAAAACTATAAAATTATAATAATTTCTAGACCATGACAAGTTGTTTTGGTCAGAAAGTAAAATACTAGACTGTCCTTTTGTAATTTTGAGTCTCATTTTTGTAATATTTTGTCTTTTTTTGTTGTTTTTGTTGTTTTTTTTGTCTGACTTTTTGTCTCATGTTTTAGTCATTTTGTTTCTCACTTTTGTCATTTTGTGTTTTGCTTTAATCATTGTTTTGTGTATCGTTTTTGTCAGTTTGTGTCATTTGTCTCGCTCGTGGTTTTGCCGTTTTGTTCCTCGCTTTTCTCATTTTCGTCTCGTTTTTGTCGTTTGTCCATTTATTTGTCACTTTATAACTTTTTTGTCAAATTTTTTGCCTCTTTTTGTTTTCTTTCGTGTCATTTGTCTGTTTGTTTGTCATTTTGTTTCACACTTTTGTGATTTTATGCCTCATTTTAGTATTTTGTCTTGTTTTTGTTCTGACTTTTGTTGTTTTGTTTCTCGTTTTTGTTGTTTTGTTTTTCCTTTTTGTCTCATTTGTGGTTTTTGTCTCATTTTTGTCATGCTGTGTTTTGCTTAATTCAATGTTTTGTTGTTTTGTGTTTTTTCTTTGTCTCATTTGTGTTGTTAGTCTATTTTTTTGTCGTTTTGCTAATTTTTTGTTCAATCAAGGAAAGATTAGTAGTTGTGGTTATTTATATACTAAGATGAGTTTGACTCCCTGTTTTAAAATGTCAGTTTATCAGTTAAAGCTTGATAGGGAGTTCTATGCCAAAACCATGTGTCCTCAAACAACTGCTTGTTGTTAGATTTATAAAAAATAAAATAAGATGCTACTAGCAGAGAAAGGGCATCGTAGAATCAGTCACCTTTCTGCTTTAATTTGATTTGGAAATGTGTGTTTGTGATGTCTAATCTGAACCCGGGTGTCTTTCTACAGCTGGTAATTGACTAACCCCGCACAGAAGTGTGCATCTGATTATTTCGGTGAGTTTTTGGCTTTGTGGGCGGCCCTCGGTGGACACAGAGGTGGTGATGGTCGGGGAGAAGAGCAGCTGTCGTTGTCTCTGTCCATTATGCATTTCCAACGTCCTCTCGCTCACATCAAAGCGCTCCAAGCCGGACCCCTGAAGCCGACACAGGTGCAGAATTCACAACGTGGACCTCTAAACACCTGACAAGGAGCAGCGTTTAAGTCGCTGCTCGGTAATGGGATGCTGGGGGAGACCACAGCGAAATCAACAAAAATATCCGAGCGTCTGAACCGGGACTTTGTGAGGGGACAAACCTCTCACTTCTCAGCACCCAAATGAAAAGATTCATGAATTATAAATCTCCCACACCCCCTCTGCACGCAAGGCTAAATGACGCACATTCCAGATAAGTAGATTTATTTAAATGTGTGAGATAGTGGCGGCCACACATGGAGCCGTTTCTTTAACCAGAAACGACACCCGAAGGCCTTTAGCTCCCGGAGGCCGAGTCGAGCCAATCAGTCAGTCCAAGGCGAATCAAATACTCGCTGCTGGAGCAATTTCCTACAATCATGACATTGTTATTTGAAATGATTCTGACATCTATTGAAAAAGGTGATCTTGAAGTGGCAGAATCCTGCATGTTTGCAGGAGGTATGACTTCCTAAAGCCTCATTTTAATGAAGACTGACTGATTTTAGGACATGTCTGGATGCTTTAATCGCTCATCCTTTAAAAAAAAAGCCTAAGATATGCTACGTGTCTGCTAGCTGCATTTTTTCCGCATGTAAACACACCGCATCTGAAAATCTCCTGCTTGCTGGGCGTGTATTTGAGGCCGGTAGACGGTGTTCAGCTCCTGTCGACCTTCTTCTCCAACTATCCTGCCCCTGATTGGACAAACACATTGGCTGTCTGCTCAAACCGGACCAACATGGCGGCTCAGTTGCAAACTTTTTCTTTTATTACGAAAACAGCTCAGAAAAATATTTCTGAAAGCATTTGAGGCAAGAAATAATCTTTGCAGCAGCTGAATCTGTCCTGGTTTTAGTTCACCGATGGCTGGTTTAGATGTTTGACGAAAGTTTCGCGATGCATCGGACCTCCACACGCTGCATCGAATTTGCATAAAGTAGCAGTCGAGTCTACTTTATGGAAATGAGGTGTGGACAGACGCACCGGAACACACATAGACAATGAATGGAATGCCGGAAATTGCCGGACACACACCTTTACACCGTCTATCAGAGCCAGAAACTGTAAAAAATGTTTAAAAAACACAACAGATTTTCAAGTGTCTCCATCGTTCATGAACTAATAGTGTGTGTTGCTGAGTTTTGTTGGAAAAGTTACCTGAATCTAAACATAAATCAGGATATTTCTTGAAAATAATTTTTTTATATGTGCCTTATTTTAAATTTGCAAATAAAGCAAACCATTTTAATAAGTCAGATTCTGTAGAAAGCAAAACTTCTACAGACGTGGTAGAGACTCGGCTGTGAGCGACGGTCTTGTGGCAACAGTTCAGTGACTCTTTGGGGGAGCTGGGTTGGACTGCAGGCAGTGTTTACACAAAAACAGAAGGGAAAGTGTATGTGCAATGTAAATAAAGTTTGTTTAGTTTTTTTGGGAAAATATGTTACATTTAACATAGTGATGCAAGACTTTTTCCAACTTTTTTGATGGGCGAGGGAAAATACAAGAAATTATGCTTATGTTTTTTCTCTTTTTTTAATAATTTATGACATTATAACCGTTGAAATAGACTTTCTTTTAGTTCTCTCTGCTTTCATTCATGGTTGAGCTGCTTCCAAAGAGGTGCAGGACTTTATGTTTTATATTGTGGTGAAAAACAGGCCTACAATGAGTACAAATGTGACAGAAAAACTGCTGGAATTCAGAGAGCTGAAGCTGAACATGCACTCCAAATACCGGTTAAGCTTGTTGATTGAAATGTTTTAAATGTCCACATACGCAGACAGCTGAAACAGATTGTTTCATACATCTATTGTTTGTGCTTTGCTGCTCTCTGCTGGATACAAAATGTAAATTTCCATATAAGTTGTGAATGTGAGGTCAGATATTCTGCATGAGTCAAATGCCACATGTAATGAATATTTCATTAAGGTGAACATGAAATATTGTGGGTTCATCCGGGTTTAAGCCCTTCCAGTGTCTCTCTCCTTTATGTTCCTACCTTGACAACTGAAGCAGGGTCGGTAGCTGCTGGTCTGAGCTCTGATTTCTCAGGCGTCTCGTTAAATATTTCTGTTCAAAGGCTTTACTGAAGTCTGTCCCTCTGTGCCGTCCTCAAACCCCATGTCTGTTTTCACTCAATCTGCAGATATTTGAGTTTATGACCAGTAAAAAAAAGTTGCATTATCAATAAGTAAATTCCTCTTTAGAACTCCTGAAACAAACTAATCCCCATTTACAGCCCCTCACTTCCTACGCCGTCTCTCTTTATCATCATCCTTGAAGAAATGCCCTTTCAATTTCGCTCTACCTTTTTATCTTTAGCTGCTCCATCCGGTCTCATGAGTGTCGTCTTCTCTTCCTCACCCTCTCCGGAGCTTCATCTTTCATCCTCCGAGTTCACTTTCTTTCGCCTTTCTCTTTGTCTTGCACACTTTGGGTTCTTCCTGCTCTAATTTTTCAGTTTAATCATTTCATTAATTTTCCTCTTTACACACTTTCCACCAATTCCCTCTCAATTTCCTCTAATTTGTGACGCATTTCACACCAAAAACTTGATGGCTTGTTGTTCCCTTTGCTTGAAAAATGTTCTGAAGTGAAGTCAAAGGTGTCCTTGATAGAGACGAGAACCGACGAGGTTAGACACCAGAACTTCTGCATGTTGTACAGCAGATTGTTGGTTATTTGTTTGGGGATTTGTGCACTTCAAGCAGGAACTGAGTAGGTTCATCCTCTGTAACTAAGTGCCTCTTCAGCAGCCCTAATTTTACTGAGCTCCACTGGAAGAGAGCATCATGTTCAGTGTTAAAGCTCATTTTGCCTTTTTGTATTAAGTGCACAAAGCTCACTTTCCTGTGTGTCAGGGTTGCTCAGCAGACCGAGGAATTATATCCTGCAAGAAATGCTGTTTGTCCTAAAGGGATATTTTAATATACACATATGTATAGTAGGGCTGCACAGTGGGGTAGTAGTTAGCACTTCTGCCTTGCAGCAAGAAGATCCCCGGTTCAAATCGGGCCTGGGATCTTTCTGCATGGAGTTTGCATGTTCTCCCTGTGCATGCGTGGGTTTTCTCCGGGTACTCCGGCTTCCTCCCACAGTCCAAAAATATGCTGAGGTTAATTGGTTACTCTAAATTGTCCGTAGGTGTGAATGTGAGTGTGATTGTGTGTCTGTATATGTAGCTCTGTGACAGACTGGTGACCTGTCCAGGGTGTCCCCTGCCTTCACCCGAGTCAGCTGGGATAGACTCCAGCACCCCCCATGACCCTAGTGAGGATAAAGCGGTGTATAGAGAATGGATGGATGGATAGTATTGACACACACACTGAACGTTAGGTGTTGGCCAAGTCTCCAAACTGAAAAGATCCAACTGAGCAGATGTGTTGAAATGAGTCCGACCCACAAAACCCCAACTTCACAACCCACAGGACCGAAAGGATCCACTGTCAGACTAGAACAGGACCCCTCCAGAGGTTCTGTGTCTAAACACCAATGAGGAGGACAAACACAATAGGTAGTTTAATGTTATCGATGTTCATTGCATGTACTGTTTGTGTACTTTATCTGTACTCACTTTTGTTCTTTTCTGCATGTACCTGTGTGACTTTTTAAAACATTATATTTGTATGTTTGTCTTCTTTTCTGTGTCCTATTTCCATCTACAGCACCTCTCCTGTCTCCTGTCTGTGTTGCTAAATGCCAAATGTCCCTTTTAAACTTTGTTTTTATCTTATCTTTTCAGAATAAAATACATTTCATGGATGTTTAAATGGAAGGCTCAGCAGCACTGTGACTATCACTGATTACCCATTCACATTCATCAGATTGGTATTGGACAAGAAAAAGTCAATCTATCTACTGTACAGTTATTCAGAAGATGAAGTGGGTTATTGCATCACAGTATTTTTTTAAAGAATCTTCCAGTAGGTGGCGATATTTGGCTTTGGTGAAACTTCTCTGTGGGTCCTTTTTTCAGCATTTCTTCTTATCTTTAAATTTGTGGGGCAGTGGTGGATATTTTTAGACCTTAAATGTGTGTTAAAACATAGTAAAGATCAGCTTCTATTTTTTATCTATGTCAGGAATCCTCATGATTAGATCAGTTATGAGTTTAGATTCACCGGATTAGAGGTGGCTTTGGGTGCTTTATGGAGGAAGCTAATTGCTGTGAATTCACCCTTCCCACACGAATGCACGCTTCCCTTTCCTTGGAAGTGAAATGCCTTTTCTTAGGGGCACCTCGGCTACTTTTAAAGAGCAGTTCAGCTCATTCTCCCCTCCCACTCGTTCACAATTCCACTGCATCCGAGCGGTGTACCGAGCACACAGCTGTGAACCTCCACCTCCACCTCCACCACCACCACCCGTAGACAGGTCATGCACCGCATCTTCCAACTGCAGCTCAGACGTTCTCGACAGAACTGCTAAAACCACAGCATTTCCTGTGTAACGAGATATTTTTACTGCAGAAGACGTGCATGCATTAGCAAATACTAAACAAATGCAACCAACGCAGGAAGACGATCACATCTCTGCATGTGCAGTTCACAGTGCTGCTGGATCAAAGCTGTGATGTGAACACACTCCTAATAACAGCACAAAGCGCCATCAGCAGAGGCTCTCGTTCCATGACTTTGCAGCACAGCTCCAGAGGTGACACACGCCGCAGGCAGGCACACACCGAATTCCATCTTCAAGCCTCGAGTTGATTTAAGCAGAGGAGAAGTGTTTCAACATGTCTTCAGCTGGAGCAGGAAGGTAGAGGCAGCGAGACGCCCTCCTGGTGTAAAATACAAAGAGGGAAACCAATCTGCTATGATAATGCTGTACAGAGTGTGTGTCAGCTTCAGACACCAGATTTATACTTTAAAAAGTTCTGAAGTTCAAAATCCTGTAGGGCAGAGGTGTCAAACTTATCTTAGTTCACATTCAGCCCAATTTGATCTCCAGTGACTAGTAAATTACCACAACTCCTAATTTTGATTTGTTTTAGTGCAAAAAATAAAATTCATTCTGAAAATGCTCACATTTAAGGAATTATCTTTTTACAAAACATCATGAAAAACCTGAAATTTATGAAGAAAAATAAGTTCAATTTCATCAACATTCAGCCTCAGTTTATCATTTCCACGTTACAACTTCCAGATCACAGAGTGTCTACAAAGGAACACATTTAGTCACAGATATCTGGAACTGAATGATATATTTTACTTTATGATCAAAATGACAAAAGTCAGACAAAGATTAAAAAAACGACAAAATATTACAAAAGCGAGACACAAAATGACAAAAAATGAGACAACATGGAACAAAACAAAAAAAACAAAACAAAAAAGGAGACAAAAAACCTCACAAAGCATCACAAACAATACACAAAACGATGAATAAAGCGAAACACAAAATGACACGTTAATATTTTGTCTTGTTCTTGTTGTTTTTTGTCTGACTTTTCTCGTTTGTCTCATGTTTTTCTTGTTTTGTTTTGCATTTTTGTCATTTTGTGTTTTCTTCTTGTCTCAATTGTGTTTTTTGTCTTATTTTGTTATATTCTATTTTGCTTTATTAATTGGTTTGTGTATTGTTTTTGTCGTTTTGTGTCTTTTGTCTCACTTATGTTGTCTATTTTTGTTTATTTTATGTTCATTTATGTGTCGCTTTTGTCATTTGTGTAATTTTTTGTTTCGTTTTTTCCATTATTTTGTTGCTTTGTAACTTTTTTGTCTAATTTTTGTCTCTTTTTTGTTTGGTTTTGTGTCATTTATCAAATTTTTGGTTGGTTTGTGTCTCGTTTTTTTAAAATTTGTAATATTTTGTCTTGTTTTGGTTGTTTTTTGTCTGGCTTTTGTCCTTTTGTTTCTTGTTTTTGTTTTTTTGTGTTTCCTTGTTGTCTCGCTTGTGTTTTTTTGTGACTTTACTGGTCACTTGAGACCAAATTGGGCTGAGTGTGGCCCCTGAACTAAGATGATTTTGACACCCTGGTTTAGACCAACAGTCCCACTAGTTGAGTCATGCTGTTGGTATGAACAACTTTTTCCACTGTGAGATGAATTCCTCTGTCTTGTAACCTTCTAACGTTGTCATCTGAAGACCCGTCCTGCGGCTCCCCCCTCCTCCCATCAGTCCCATCATGTGAACGGGCTGCTAACTGCTGGCTCCAGCTATTGTTCCAGGACACTTAAGGTATCAGGACTTAGACGGGGTGGACGGCCATGAGGCGATTTGGTCGGATGAGCGACATTATCACCCATCGTCAAGCCTAAGCCCAAACTCCAGTCACCTCTGTAATCTCAATATGCAAACAGAGGTGCCGAGGAGGGGCCGCTTTGTCTCCCATGCACTTTGAAAATCTCCTCACCATCTTTGGGCTGCAGGGGGAGAGCGGGACATGAATATTTTATGCGTTTCATACACACTGTATGTCCTTGTTATTGTAGGTGACCACAGCTGGGTTCATTAAGATCAAATCTTTGGTAAATGATTGTCTCTGAGCAGCATCTGAACAGCTACTGAAACTCTTACTGAGTCTCTAAAAGCACATTCAGAGATAATTCTAACAGCAACAAGGCTAACAGTAAGTAAAACCAGCTACAGACACACTTGGGGTATGGATATGTTTACGCTCTCATTTAGGGGTTGTTTTTTTAATCTCCTTTAAGCCCAGAATTACAGGGAAAATTTTACACGGTTCACTTCAAAAAACTGACACTGCATCAGTGCCAAGAAATTTCAATAATAACACACCGATATCTAGACCAGAGGTGTCCAACATGAGGTCCGCGGGCCAAAAGCGGTCCTCCAGAGGGTCCAATCCCTCAAAGTGTAAAAATTACTGAGAAGACATTAACTGCAGATTGTAAATTAGTAAGACTATAAATGTAAAGTACAATACTAGATTTCTCATTCTTTTGTCATTTTGTGTCTCATTTTTGTAGTATTTTGTCTGTTTTTTGTTGTTTTTTTTCTCTGACGTTTGTCTATAAATTTAAGATAATTTCTAGACCATGACAAGTTGTTTTGATCCTAAAGTAAAATGCTAGATTGTTCGTTGTTCTTATGTCATTTGTGTCTCATTTTTGTAACATTTTGCCTCGTTTCTGTCATATTTTTCAGACTTTTATTGTTTGTGTCATATTTTTGTTTCTTGTTTTTGTCATTTCTTGCTTCCTTTTTGTCTTGCTTGTGGTTTTGTCTGTTTTTTTGTCATTTTGCGTTTCGCTTTATTCATTGTTTTGAGCATTGTTTTAGCCATTGTGTCATTTTTTTTGTCAGACCTGTCTTGTTTGTCTAATTTTTAGTCATTTTGTTTGTCACTTTTGTAATTTTTGGTCTCGTTTATGTAATTTTTTCTTATTTTAGCGTCTTTTGTCTCATTTTTTTGTCGTTTTGTGCTTCGGTTTCGTTATTTTGCGTCTCATTTTTGTAATATTCTGTCCTGTTTTTGTTGGTTTTTTTGTAGGGCTTTTGTTGTTTGTCTTGTGTTTTTGTCATTTTATTTCTCGATTTTGTAGTTTTGTGTTTCCTTTTTGTCTTGCTTGTGTTGTTTGTCTCATGTTTTTGTCATTTTGTTTCTCGTTTTTGCCGTTTTATGTTTTCTTTTTGTTTCACTTGTGTTTTTTTCCTCATTTTTGTCATTTTGTGTTTCACTTTAGTCATCGTTTTGTGCCTCATTTGTGTTCTTTTGTTTCATGCTTTTGTCATTTTTTCTCTCATTTGTCTCATTTTTTTGTCATTTTGTTTCTCGCTTTTGTCATTCAAGTCTCATTTGTGTAATATTTGGTCTTGTTTTTGTTGTTTTTTTGTCTTTTTTTTAGAGTAACATATATATATTGTTCAGTTCCAGGTGACTAAATGTTGTGTTCCTTTGTAGACACTCTGTGATCTGGAAGTTGTAATGTGGAAATGATAAACTGAGGCTGAATGTTGATGAAATTTAATTTATTTTTCTAAATAAACTTCAGGTTGTTCATGACGCTTTGTAGAAAGATAATTCCTTAAATGTGAATACTTTCAGAATGCACTTTGTTGCACCAAAACAAAGGGAAAATTTGGAGTTGTCATTATTTATTATGCTGTGATTTTACTGGTCCGGCTCATTTGAGATCAAATTGGGCTGAATGTGGAACCTGAACTAAGGCACCTCTGATCTACACACAATCCCACAGCTCGGTGGCTGCAGCAGTAAATCTTATCTGCCCCCTCGGCTCTTTAGACCACACCCTTTCTTTTGTGACCAATGAAGTTCAAGACCTGGGAGATTCAAGGAAAGAACCCCTGAATTATTTGATTTTTGTCTCAGAACCTGATGGGTCTGCAGAGTGATAACAGGAGGAGACAGGAACATGCACCACATCTCTGGTAAGCTTCATCTCATTAGCTCTGACATGAAATGTTTAAGTTGAATCGTGCTAGAAGCCTTTGGTTGTAAAGAATCTAAATTACGTTTATTTTGCCGTATTGGTGATTAATTTTGCAAAAAACAAAACCTTGAATCCAGTGCACAAAACTATGCAATCACACTGTTGTTAATATTTTATCAACTTGAAGAAAAATATGAAAGTGAGGATGAGCTGACGTCCTGCCCTTTTATCTCTTCTCCAAAACATTTTAGCAACTAGTCACAGAGAGATGCTGTTTGTTGAGTTCCAGAGGCTTTGTGAGAATAGATTTTTCCGTCTCTCTGAAGCTGCATGTGTGTGTTTGTATTTTCTCCACAGACTCTAAACTGAATCTAAGCATGCCTCGGTCTCCTTCAGCAGCTCACTCGTACCAGCAGGGCTGCACCAGGATGACCCTGGAGAACTCAGATCTCTGGAAGTCCTTCCACGGCATCGGAACAGAGATGATTATAACGAAACACGGAAGGTAGCTGCGCTTGCAACTAAACCGAGATCTAAAACGCAGTCCAGTTAAAACGATCAGTCTCTGTTCTCTAAAAATACCAGAAGTGCTTCGTATCGCTTGCAAGAAACTGCTTGACCTGCTGCATGGCTTCTGACTTTGTGCATTTGTTTCAGGAGGATGTTTCCACACTGCAGCGTCCGTGTAACCGGCCTCCAACCTTTCACTAACTATGTCATCATGGTGGACATGGTTCCCGGAGACAGCTTCAAATACAAGGTACAGTCACATGCAGCACCCCGAGGATGCACGGCTGCACATTCAGGCTCATTGTTTTCCACATTTTGTCTCATTAGGGATTAAAACCAACAGACTGCAGGATGTGAAAGACAGCAGTCTGCAGCCAGACATCAGTCTGCCCACTCTGGGCCATTCACTGCTGCATATCAAAGCCTTTCACTGCTCCCTGTTTGTGCACTCTCGTCTGGAGGCCCAATCAATTAGCATCCCCACTCATTCACAATCAGTGAATGAGGAGCAGCCAGCCATCCATACATTCAACAGCTCATCATCATTCGCACTGGCCCATTTGGTCACAGATGCTGCTTTTAGCACACACTTGAAAACAACGCAGTACATAATTAAGTACTGTAGGAGGTTTTATGGGGAAAAAAACTGTGACTTTTAGTGATTTTCCTCCAACAAAAGTGACCAGAAGGACACATATTGTGACAGAGTAAATCCAAAACAGTTAAAAAATATTGTTGTTGTGCTTCACGATTAATCCACCTTGAGGTTTCACACTTTCATCCATCCCTCCCCCCCCGTTTCTCTGTAGTGGAAAAAGGAGCAGTGGGAGGTCACAGGGAAGGCAGAACCCCAGCCCCCATGTCGGACTTACACCCATCCTGACTCTCCTGCAGTAGGAACCCACTGGATGAAGCAGTCCTTGTCTTTCCTCAAGATGAAGCTCACCAACAACACCTTGGATCAACACGGCCACGTAACACCACTCTCCTACCGAAAACTTTCACTGTTATGTCAAATTTCCATTCTATTCGTCGATGCCAGGGGTGTCAAACTCATTTTAGTTCAGGTTCCACATTCAGCCCAGTTTGATCTCAAGTGGACCGGACCAGTAAAATTACAGAATAACAACCTGTAAATAACCACAAATGTTTCTCTAAAAATGTTCACATTTAAAGAGTTATCTTTTTACAAAATATTTTAAACAACCTGAAGTTTCTTTAGGAAAATAAGTTCAATTTCATCAACATTAATCCTCAGTTTATCATTTCCACATTACAACTTCCAGATCACAGAGTGTCTACAAAGGAACACAACATTTAGTCACAACTATCTGGAACTGAAGGATGTAGTATTTTATTTTATGATCAAAATGACAAAAGTCAGACAAAAATGACAAAAAAACAACAAAAACAAGACAAAGTATTACAAAAATGAGACGCAAAATGACCAAAAAATTGACAAACGACACGAAACAAAACAAAAAAGAGACAAAAAAGTTACAAAACGACAAAAAAATCAACAAATGAGACCAAAAATGACAAAAGCGAGAAACAAAACGACAAAAAAGTAGACAAACCACACAAGTGACAGAAAAATAGGCAAAAATGACAAAAACTATACACAAAACAACGAATGAAGCCAAACATTAAATGATATAAATAAGACTAAAAAACACAAGCGAGACAGAAAGAAAACACAAAACGATGAACTACTTAGACAAAAGAGTTACAAAGTAGATCAAAACCAGACAAGAAATGACAAAAGGACACACAGAACGACAAGCATGAAACAAAAGTCAGACAAAAAAGACAAAAACAAGACACAAAAGAACAATTTAGTATTTTACTTTATGATCAAAACAACTTGTCACGGTCAAGAAGTTATTTTCTGGTACAATATTTTTATTAACTTTTTAGTTTTTAACAAAGAAACACACAAACATTACATTACAACATACAACCAGAAAACGAGTAAACTTTGGCCACAACAAAAACATCTTCACCTCGATACCTCATACATGTCACACCAATGCATTCCGTTTTCCAAAATATAATCTTGAACGTCCATGGCAATGTTATACATCTTAAATATGTACATGTACTGGTTACACTCAGTTCAATCCTCAGTAGCTGCCTGCAGCAAGATCATACCAAGGGGACGCCTACTTGGAGCAAAAATGAGAACCTAAGCATCCCTAAACAATCCAAAATAAATAAATAAAAACTAGATTGGTAAAATAAATAAATAAATGAACCAACTAAAATAAATTTGAAATAAATAATAAAAATAAAAATCAATTAGAGAAATTAAAAACAGGAGAAAAATGGGACCTCCAACTCCAAACTCCTCAGAACTTCATAACCCAGGATGGACATTTTGGCCCTCTTGGGGGTTGCATTCAGTATTTCCCTTTAAGATGACCTTTGTTAGTCTTTTACCGGCATACCTACAGTCATGGCCATAAGTTTGGACACAAGTACCATGACGCTTGTGAATCTTAGAAAATACCACAAAATTGTCACTTACATATACTTATGTTCTGTAATAGACATCAAAACAGACATAAGTCATGCTGTGTCCAAACTTATGGCCATGGCTGTATATTGTAAGTGACAATTTTGTGGTATTTTCTAAGATTCACAAGCGTCATGGTACTTGTGTCCAAACTTATGGCCATGGCTGTAAAAAAGAGAGCCCAAATATAAAAAAATCCACAGTTTTACATTTGATCCTGTAAGTTAGGTATTCCATAGGAATAATATTAAAGATTAATCTGTGCCATCCTGCAATCGTGGGAGGTGTATTATCAATCCACTTAAAGGGGAACTTCGGTTTTTTTCAACCTGGGGTCTATTTTCACGTCATTTCATACATGTGAGTGATGGAGAAATGAATTTTCGACATAGCTCCAGTATTTAGCCAGGCAGGCAGCTTAGCAGCTCAGCTAGCAGCTCAGCTAGCGAAAAGTATGGGGCAACTTGCCCCCCCGCGTCAAAGTCTGCCCTAACGTGCTTTTGCCCCACGCTGACCGGCTCAGATAGTCTCAATGAGTGTCCCACAACATACTAGAGATGAGAAGTGAACGAAAACCTCCACATTACCTGGCGATCGCAAAACACCGAAACACCAAAACACCGGTTTTGGCGTGAGCTATCGCGCAATTTCGGAACGAGATTTGCTTTCTCGCGTCCTGAGATTTGGATACAGACCACAACAAAGAGCGATCGCTTTTGTATCCTGAGAATTTGCTAAATTGATGTAATACCTCCAGCACAGCTGGCATAGATGTTTTGGGATTAGTTAAAAAAAAAGCAGGACATCATCAGCATACAAAACTATTCTGTGGTCCATGCCACCCACAGCAATTCCAGTGATATCTGGATTATTCCTTATAGCTTCACCAAGGGGCTCTATTACAACTGTAAACAGCAGGGGGGAAAGAGGACACCCCTGCCTAGTCACTCTTTCCAAGGGGAAGTAAGCTGAGGGCTGACCATTAACTGGGTTAGAATAGAACAACTTCACCCATCTACAAAATGCGTCCCCCAGTCCAAAACTGTGTAGAGCAGAGGAGAGGAAACGCCATTCAACACGCTCGAAGGCCTTTTCTGCATCCAGGCTTATTACAATACTGTCCAGGTTATTCTAATGAGTCATCTGAATTAAATTCAATAGCCTCTTCATATTGTCACAGGAGTTTCTGCCACTTATAAATCCAGTCCGATCATTATTTATTATATAAGGGAGAACCACTTCAAGACGTCATGCTAGGATCTTAGACAATATCTTAAAATCAACATTTAACAAGCTAATGGGACGATATGAAGAGCATTCATCAGCTGGCTTTTCTTTTTTTAAGAATTAGGTTTATGCTGGCTTCAGTCAAAGATCTAGGTAAGAAGCCCCCATTAAATGAATCATGTAACATCTCCAGAAAAGGACCCATAAGTTCAGATTTAAATTCTTGATAAAACTCACAGCTAAGGCCATCAGGGCCTGGGGCCTTTCCTGCCTGTAGAGTCTGTAATGCTACCACAACTTCCTGTATTGTGACAGGTTTGTTCAATATTTGATTTTGTTAGTTTGGGCAGGCTTAACCTAGACATGAATGTATTGATCAAATCCTGTGCACCTTCATGCTCTTCACTTACGTAAAGTTTACTGTAATATGTCTTAAATACTCCAGTAATTTCAGTCGTATTAAACTTAATGTTTCCTTGAGCATCCTTAATAGATGAGATTGACTGAGAATCTGCCCTTCTGCGGATTAACTTTGCAAGATTTTTAGTTGGTTTGTTACCATGTTCGTATAATTAATTCAGTGATGCCCTTGTTGCCAACATGGCCTTCATATTAATATCAGATGGCTAAGTAATGTTTGTCATCAAGAAGTTATTTTAAATTTATAGTTTTATGAATTTACAACCTGCAGTTAATGTCTTCTCTGGAATTTTTACACTTTGAGGGCCAGTTTTGGACTCCGTGCCGCATTTTTGACACCCCTGGTCCATGCATGTTGCTCAATAAGCTCCACTTCTTACCTGTTAGATCATCCTGCACTCCATGCATCGCTACTACCCCAGGTTTCATGTGGTCCAGGCAGACAGTCCGTACACGATATGCTGGGGCTCCTTTCAGAGCTTCTCATTCCCAGAGACGGCCTTCACTGCCGTCACTGCCTACCAGAACCCAAAGGTACAACCAGCTTTAGGTTTTTATGTTCTGATGATGTTCCTGTTGGTTTGAAACTAAACGCTGCAACTTATTTTACTGCCTCTTTTAAGATCACCAAATTAAAGATTGACCACAACCCCTTCGCCAAAGGGTTCAGGGAGGGAGGCACCCATTCACACAGTAAACGGTAGGAAAGTCATTCCTCACAAGGGCTGAATCTGTTGCATATGTAGTTAAAGCTATGTCTGAAATCTGTCTGTGTTATGGCTTTGGGTCGCTTTTTAGGTCAGTGACAAAATAGGATGGAAAATAAAGTCCGAATGGGCAGGGATATGTTAAAAAAAATGCTTTTTATGTTGTGTTTTTTTAAGGTGTCGCTCGAATAAAAGTCCCCCTGCAAAAAGACCCACACAGGACAGGAAAGATGCTTGCAGCGGTTCTCCAGGTGAGGCTTTTTTTTATTCCTACTTGTCTGTAATCAAACCCTGGCAGAGGGACAAAGTTTTTCTCTAGAACAGGGGTGTCAAAATCGTTCTTGTTCAGGAGCCACATTCAGCCCAGTTTGATCTCCAGTAAGCCAGACCAGTAAAATCAGAGAGTAATGACCTAAATAACCTCTGAATAACGACAACTCCAAATTCTTCCCTTTGAGTGCAAAAAAATATTTTTGTCAGATAAAAAAACAACACAATCGAGACAAAATATTACAAAAACGAGACGCAAAACGACAAATATAAGAAACAAAACGACACAAGCAACGGTAGTCAGACAAAAAAAGACAATAAACAACAAAAACAAGACAGAAAATGACAAAAAGAACGATGACTTACGATCAAAATGACAAAAAAACAACCAAAAAGAAGATTAAATAGTACAAAAATGAGAAACAAAACAAAACAAAAAGCATGAGACAAGCAACAAAAGTCAGACAAAAACAGGGGCTCCTGTATAGCTCAATGGGTTAAATGGGTGAACCATGTACAGGAGCTGGTCTCTGATGCAGCAGCCTGGGTTCGATTCCCACTCGTGGCACTTTGCTGCATGTCTTGTCCCCTGTTTCCTTTCACTCTCTTACTAAGCCTGTTGAAAAATGCCCAAAAATAAAATATTTTTAAAAAGTCAGACAAAAAGAGATGTAGGAGCCAATGAGCTCGATTATTATAAATAGGAACCAATCTTTGTCCGGGTAGGTGTTCCGCCCGGAAGGATAAAACAGTTTTGACCGCCGTTGAAGCTGCCGCTGAAAAGCCGGTAACAATGAATTGTTTGTTTAGATTAAAGCTGTTGGACTATACTTATTTGGAGTAATAAACACAGATTATTGGAACCGCAAGCATTGGTCTCGGCTCTCTTCATCAGACGCGGTAAAGTTGTCGGCGTGTCAACTATTTAAATCCTGGTGAAGCACCTCAGGGGCTTCAAGCATTGGCTTAGCCTCTACAAGAGACAATAAACAGCAAAATCAAGACAAAATATTACAAAAATGAGAAACCAAACAAAAAAAGCATGAGACAAACAACAAAATCAAGACAAAATATGACAAAATTAGACACAAAATGACAAAAAAAACAATGAGCAATCTAGTATTTTACTTTATGGTCAAAACTTGTCATGGTCTACAAATTTAGATTTACAGTTTTGCAATCTGCAGTTCATGTCTTCTCTGGAATTTTTACACTTTGAGGCAACAGATTGGACCTTTGGAGGGCCGCTTTTGGCCCACAGGCTGTATGTTTGACGCCCCTTCTCTAAAGTATTATGTCTATGAGACCCCACTGAATGCTGCATTTCCCTCTCAGGCCTGCAGAGGACACCCTCCACCTCTCAGTCGGTGCAGGAAGAGAAGAATCAGGCTTCTTCCAGACAGCAGCCGTTGAAGGGGGGTCACCTTTCAGGCTGGTCTCTGGAGCGGGACTCATCTGAGAGCATCCACCCCGAGCCCCTGGAGCTGTACGAGTACGACTACAGCTGTGAGGAGCAGATGGTGCCTGCATCCACGGCATACCAGCCCTACAGGTCTGAAGAGACGAGCTGAATTAAAATGAATCGTCTGAATGCATTTTGACCCCTTAAAAACTCTGCTTGATGTGTTGGTAAAACATCATGTGTAACCTCATCGCTACCGTTTCTTTCCTCCAGATCGGTGGCGTACGCTAGATTCCCGTTGCCCTCCGGTGACATCAGCGGAGCACAGACCCTCCTCCACCCCCCACCTCATCCACTGTCCTCAGCTGAACACAGCAGCCAACAGCACAACTACCACCACAGCAGCTCAGTAGACTGGAGCCAGTGTCCACTCTTCTCCTACTCCTGCTGGTGAACTTCATCTGATGGTAAGACACTGAGGAAAGAGAAGGCCACTACTGCCTTAAACCAGGGGTGTCAAACTCATCCTAGTTCAGGTTCCACATTCAGCTCAAAGTGATCTCCAGTGACCAGTACAATCACATCATAATAACCTATAAATAACCACAAATACAGTTTTTTTCTTTGTTTTAGACCAAAATAAATAATAAAATAGTAATATTATTATTTACAAAACATTGTGAATAAATTAAAATTCATTCAGAAAAATATGTTAAATTTCAAAAACTTTTATGCCTCAGTTTATCATTTACACATGACAATTTCCAGATCACAGTTTATCTACAAATGAACACAACATTTAGTCAGAGCTATCAGCAACTGAATGATGTAGGATTTGACTTCATGATCACATTTGACAAAAGTCACACCCAAACAAAATGTTACAAAAACAAGACTCAAAACAACAAAAGTCAGATAAAAACAACAAAAACAAGGCAAAATACTACAAAAATGAGACACAAAGCGACAAAAAAATAGACAAACGACCGAAGCGAGACAAAAAGGAAACGCAAAACGACAAAAACAAGGAACAAAACAACAAAAATGTGAGACAAATGACAGAAGTCAGACAAAAAACATGACCAAAAACATTACAAAAACAAGGCACAGAACGACAAAAGAACAATCTAGTATTTTCCTTTATGCTGAAAAGAATTTGTCTTGGTCGAGAAGTTATTTTATATTTATAGTTTTACTAATTTACAATCTGCAGTTATTGTCTTCTCTGTAATTTTTACTCTTTGTGGGCCGGATTGGACCCTCTGGAGGACCGGTTTCGGCCTGCAGGCCTCATGTTTGACACCCCTGTGTTAAAGGAATGAAAGAATGCTTTGTGTACAAACAAGTGGTGTTCTGCTGGTTTGTGTCTGTTAAAACATTTCATGTATTTCCAGGAGCTTTAACTTTTGTCATTTTCACTGGATAGAATACTGTTTGGAATGAGTGTAAGTGTCTAATGTTTCATGTTTTTCCTACAGCTTGTATTATGTTCTTGGGTTATTTTAAATGCAGTCGATTTCACTGGACAAAAACACTGCTCACCTGGAGATCCTGAGCCTTTCTTGTATTTTTATGCTACAAATGACACAAACACTGGATCAGTTTGAGCTTTCACAACATACTGTATATATTGTGCCTTATCCTGTCAGCTGGGAAATAAATGTGAACTATGATCTGAAGGTGTGATGAAAAGATTCTGTGCTGTACGCAAGGCTTTAATAAGGTTATTGAGGTATCCTTCTGAGGTTCAAAAGGTTCTGATCTGTGGCTTCCCATTGGAACTGCTGATAAATAAACATACCATATAATACAGAAAGGCAAAACAGAATGCAGAATAAAGTCTTTGTACTGCCGTCAGTCCTGACTAACTGGTCTGAATCAGTATCTGCACAATAAATGGAAACAGTGTCAACCTGTATTTGATGTTGAAGAAATAAATGTGACAATAAATGGAGATTAACCCACATTCACAAACCTGTGTGACATTCAGTTATGTTTGTAGTATTCTGATGAGGATTAAGAACTCGCAGTTAATCTGATTAATCGTAGGATGGGACAGAACTCATTAGAATGTGAAAGAGAGAATGACTGATGCTGGGTTTTTTGGGCAGATTTATGAATAAAAAAATCTAAATCTAGTAAACACACACACACACACACACACACACACACACACACACACACACGTGTGTGTCTTGCTATCATTCTGGGGACATACCATTGACTCCCATTCATATCTAACCCCTAACCCTTACCCTAACCTTAACCAAACCCTAACCCAGACCAAAACAATGGCTAACCCTAAAGAAATGTTTTTGCACTTTTACTTTTTTCAGTAACAAAAACATGGCCAAGAAAACACTGTTTAAACTTGTGGGGACCGAAATGAGGTCTCCACAAGTCACAGTTTTCGGTTTTCCTACAGTTGTGGGGACATTTGGTCCCCATAATATAGCAAAAACATGGGCGGGCACACACACACACACACACACACACACACACACACACACACACACACGCACACACACACACACACATGTACATGTGTGTGTTAGTTATATCAAAAATGAAAAACAATAGTCTCTATGTTTATTAACTTCATAGCAATGTATTTCACAATATAGTTTGACAGTTTGCCATGAAGACAACACTTGACTCTGCACCATCATCTACTCAACCGGGATTTAAACTGTGCTTACATGTGCTGCAGACAGTTAACAAAGGAGAAACATATTTTTATGGATTATGTTTTGCAAAACCAAACAACAACAAATGTTTACACATCGGTGCATCATAAACAACATATCAACCATTGCTGATATAACTGTGATTGCTAATATTATTGGCTGATCGATCAATATATAGCTCTAAGTTGAATCTTCGTCTCTTTATGCAGAACCACAGAGGACAACCTCATGGTGCTGCTGGTGGAACCCGACAAAAGTCAGTAGGGTTCACCTTCTTGGAAGTCTAAGTAAAGTTTCAATGTATTCCATGACACAGTTGTTGATATATCTCTGCACAAAAGTGGTCGACCCAACAAAAGACCAACACTGCAACACGCATAGAGCTGCTAAGTGATGGATAATCAATTAATTCTGATCTGCTGGGAGGGAACTATTGCTCCATGTACCGCCATCAGCACATGAACATTCAGCTCTGTGATCTCCAACATGGCTTCCAAAGTGTGAATGAATAAAAAACAAGTAATAACTAGAAAAGCAATCAGAGAGAGCAGTACACCGCCAAGGTTGCTCAGTTCAATAAAAAGTTGTAGTTGAGATATACTACACTATGACATTTTGTGACAATTGTGACAACATACTAAACTATGACGTTTTTATCATTTTTTGGACGACATACTAAACTATGACTTTTTTTCATATTTTGGACGACACACCAAAGTATGACTTTTTGTCACATGTTGGACGACATACTAAACCATCACGTTTTTTTCATATTTTGGATGACATATAAACTATGACATTTTGGTCATATTTTGGACAACATACTAAACTATGACATTTTTATCACATTTTGGACGACATACTAAACGATGACGTTTTTGTCCATTTTTGGACGACATACTCAACTATGACGTTTTATTCATTTTTTGTATGACACTAAACTATGACAGGTTTTTTTTCATATTTTGGACAACATACTAAACTATGACATTTTTGTCACTTTTTGGATGACATACTAAAGTAAGTCTTATATGGTGTGGTGGTAAGAATTCCTGGTTGCTGCCCAGGCTCAACTACTGGTATAGAAACGGCTCTTCTGTAAATTTACCTGCTGTGGGATTAACGAAGGTTTAATTTATCTACGATGACATTTTAGTCACATTTGGATGACATACTAAACCATGACATTTTTGTCCATTTTTGGACGACATGCTAAACTATGACATTTTTGTCACATTTTGGCCGACATACTAAACTATAAAATTTTTGTCACATTTTGGACGACATGCTAAACTATGATGTTTTTGTCAAATTTTGGACAACATCCTAAACTATGACATTTTTTATCATATTTTGGAGGATATACTAAACTATGACATTTTTGTCATTATTTGGACAACATCCTAAACTATAAAGTTTTTGTCACATTTTGGATGACATACTAAACTATGACATTTTTGTCACATTTTGGATGACATACTAATCTATGACATTTTTGTCCATTTTTGGACGACATGCTAATCTATGACATTTTTGTCATATTTTGGACGACATACTAAACTATGACGTTTTTTTCACTTTTTGGACAAGACACAAAACTAAGGCATTTTTGTCCATTTTTGGACGACATACTAAACTATGACATTTTTGTCACATTTTGGATGACATACTAATCTATGACATTTTTGTCCATTTTTGGACGACATGCTAATCTATGACATTTTTGTCATATTTTGGATGACATACTAAGCTGTGATGTTTTTGTCATGTTTTGGACGACATGCTAAGCTGTGATGTTTTTGTCATGTTTTGGATGACATACTAAACTATGACATTTTTTATCATATTTTGGAGGATATACTAAACTATGACATTTTTGTCATTATTTGGACAACATCCTAAACTATAAAGTTTTTGTCACATTTTGGATGACATACTAAACTATGACATTTTTGTCACATTTTGGATGACATACTAATCTATGACATTTTTGTCCATTTTTGGACGACATGCTAATCTATGACATTTTTGTCATATTTTGGACGACATACTAAACTATGACGTTTTTTTCACTTTTTGGACAAGACACAAAACTAAGGCATTTTTGTCCATTTTTGGACGACATACTAAACTATGACATTTTTGTCACATTTTGGATGACATACTAATCTATGACATTTTTGTCCATTTTTGGATGACATGCTAATCTATGACATTTTTGTCATATTTTGGACGACATACTAAACTATGACGTTTTTTTCACTTTTTGGACAAGACACAAAACTAAGGCATTTTTGTCCATTTTTGGACGACATACTAAACTATGACATTTTTGTCACTTTTTGGACGACATACTAAACTATGACATTTTTTCACATTTTGGACAACATAGTAAAGCAAGTCTCCTATGGTGTAGTGGTATAAATTTCTGATTTTTACCCACGCTGCTCAGGTTCGACTCCTGGTATGGAAGTGACTCCTTTGTAAATTTCCATGTTGTGGAATTAACGGCGGTCTTATTTGTCTACAATGAAATTTTTGTCATTTTTTGGATGACATACTCAACTATAACATTTTTGTCATATTTTGGACGACATACCAAACTATGGCATTTTAGTCACATTTTGGATGACATACCAAACTATGGAATTTTTGTCCATTTTTGGACGACATGCTAATCTGTGACATTTTAGTCAGTTTTTTTGAACGACATACTAAACTATGACATTTTTGTCACATTTTGGACGACAGACTAAACTATGACATTTTTGTCACTTTTTGGACAACATTCTAAACTGACATTTTTGTCATATTTTGTACGACATACTAAACTATGACATTTTAGTCACATTTTGGATGACAGACTAAACTATGACATTTTTGTCACTTTTTGGACAACATTCTAAACTATGACATTTTTGTCATATTTTGTACGACATACTAAACTATGACATTTTAGTCACATTTTGGATGACATACTAAACTATGGAATTTTTGTCACTTTTTGGACAACGCATTAAAGCAAGTCTCCTATGGTGTAGTGGTAGGAATTAATGGTTTTTACCCAGGCTGCTCAGGTTCGACTCCTGGTATGGAAATGACTTCTTTGTAAATTTCCATGTTGTGGAATTAACGGAGGTCTAATTTGTCTACAATGACATTTCTGTCATTTTTTGAATGACATACTGAACGATAACATTTTTGTCATATTTTGGATGACAGACTAAAGTATGACGTTTTTGTCACATTTTGGACGACATATCAAACTATGGCATTTTAGTCACATTTTGGATGACATACTAAACTATGGAATTTTTGTCTATTTTTGGACGATATGCTAATCTATGACGTTTTTGTCATATTTTGGACGACATAATAAGCTATGACATTTTTGTCACATTTTGGATGACATACTAATCTATGACATTTTTGTCACTTTTTGGACAACATACTAAACTATGACATTTTTGTTACTTTTTGGATGACATACTAATCTATGACATTTTTGTCCATTTTTGGACGACATACTAAACTATGACATTTTAGTCACATTTTGGATGACATACTAAACTATGACATTTTTGTCACGTTTTGGATGACATACTAAACTATGACATTTTTGTCACTTTTTGGATGACATACTAATCTATGACATTTTAGTGACATTTTGGACGACAGACCAAACTATGACATTTTTGTCACATTTTGGACGACAGACTAAACTATGACATTTTTGTCACTTTTTGAACAACATTCTAAACTATGACATTTTTGTCATATTTTGGACGACATAATAAGCTATGACATTTTTGTCACTTTTTGAACAACATTCTAAACTATGACATTTTTGTCATATTTTGGACGACATAATAAGCTATGACATTTTTGTCACATTTTGGATGACATACTAATCTATGACATTTTTGTCACTTTTTGGACAACATACTAAACTATGACATTTTTGTCATATTTTGGACGACATAATAAGCTATGACATTTTTGTCACATTTTGGATGACATACTAATCTATGACATTTTTGTCACTTTTTGGACAACATACTAAACTATGACATTTTTGTTACTTTTTGGATGACATACTAATCTATGACATTTTTGTCCATTTTTGGACGACATACTAAACTATGACATTTTAGTCACATTTTGGATGACATACTAAACTATGACATTTTTGTCACGTTTTGGATGACATACTAAACTATGACATTTTTGTCACTTTTTGGATGACATACTAAACTATGACATTTTCGTCACGTTTTGGATGACATACTAAACTATGACATTTTTGTCACTTTTTGGATGACATACTAATCTATGACATTTTAGTCACATTTTGGACGACAGACCAAACTATGACATTTTTGTCACTTTTTGGACAACATTCTAAACTATGACATTTTAGTCAGTGTTTTTGGACGACATACTAAACTATGACATTTTCGTCACATTTTGGATGACATACTAAACTATGGAATTTTTGTCACTTTTTGGACAATGTATTAAAGCAAGTCTCCTATGGTGTAGTGGTAGGAGTTAATGGTTTTTACCCAGGCTGCTCAGGTTCGACTCCTGGTATGAAAATGACTGCTTTGTAAATTTCCATGTTGTGGAATTCACGGAGGTCTAATTTGTCCACAATGACATTTTTGTCATTTTTTGGATGAAATACTGAATGATAACATTTTTGTCATATTTTGGATGACATACTAAAGTATGACGTTTTTGTCACATTTTGGACGACATACCAAACAATGGCATTTTAGTCACATTTTGGATGACATACTAAACAATGGAATTTTTGTCCATTTTTGGACGACATGCTAATCTGTGACATTTTAGTCAGTGTTTTTGGACGACATACTAAACTATGACATTTTAGTCACATTTTGGACAACATACTAAACTATGACATTTTAGTCACATTTTGGATGACATACTAAACTATGAGGTTTTTGTCACGTTTTGGACGACATACTAGACTATGATTTTTTTGGCACTTTTTGGACAACATGCTAAAGTAAGTCTCACATGGTATAATGGTTAGTATTCCTGGTTTTCACCCAAGCTGCCTATGTATGACTCCCGGTATAGGAACGACTCCTTTGTCAATTTCCCTGCTGTTTTGGATGACATGCTAAACTATGACGTTTTTGTCATATTTAGGACGACATACTAAACTATGACATTTTTGTCACATTTTGGATGACATACTAAGCTGTGATGTTTTTGTCATGTTTTGGACGACATGCTAAGCTGTGATGTTTTGTCATGTTTTGGATGACATACTAAACTATGACATTTTTTATCATATTTTGGAGGATATACTAAACTATGACATTTTTGTCATTATTTGGACAACATCCTAAACTATAAAGTTTTTGTCACATTTTGGATGACATACTAAACTATGACATTTTTGTCACATTTTGGATGACATACTAATCTATGACATTTTTGTCCATTTTTGGACGACATGCTAATCTATGACATTTTTGTCATATTTTGGACGACATACTAAACTATGACGTTTTTTTCACTTTTTGGACAAGACACAAAACTAAGGCATTTTTGTCCATTTTTGGACGACATACTAAACTATGACATTTTTGTCACATTTTGGATGACATACTAATCTATGACATTTTTGTCCATTTTTGGACGACATGCTAATCTATGACATTTTTGTCATATTTTGGATGACATACTAAGCTGTGATGTTTTTGTCATGTTTTGGACGACATGCTAAGCTGTGATGTTTTTGTCATGTTTTGGATGACATACTAAACTATGACATTTTTGTCACATTTTGGATGACATACTAATCTATGACATTTTTGTCCATTTTTGGACGACATACTAAACTATGACATTTTTGTCACTTTTTGGACGACATACTAAACTATGACATTTTTTCACATTTTGGACAACATAGTAAAGCAAGTCTCCTATGGTGTAGTGGTATAAATTTCTGATTTTTACCCACGCTGCTCAGGTTCGACTCCTGGTATGGAAGTGACTCCTTTGTAAATTTCCATGTTGTGGAATTAACGGCGGTCTTATTTGTCTACAATGAAATTTTTGTCATTTTTTGGATGACATACTCAACTATAACATTTTTGTCATATTTTGGACGACATACCAAACTATGGCATTTTAGTCACATTTTGGATGACATACTAAACTATGGAATTTTTGTCCATTTTTGGACGACATACTAAACTATGACATTTTAGTCAGTTTTTGGACGACAGACTAAACTATGACATTTTTGTCACTTTTTGGACAACATTCTAAACTATGACATTTTTGTCATATTTTGTACGACATACTAAACTATGACATTTTAGTCACATTTTGGATGACATACTAAACTATGGAATTTTTGTCACTTTTTGGACAACGCATTAAAGCAAGTCTCCTATGGTGTAGTGGTAGGAATTAATGGTTTTTACCCAGGCTGCTCAGGTTCGACTCCTGGTGTGGAAATGACTTCTTTGTAAATTTCCATGTTGTGGAATTAACGGAGGTCTAATTTGTCTACAATGACATTTCTGTCATTTTTTGAATGACATACTGAACGATAACATTTTTGTCATATTTTGGACGACATACTAAACTATGACATTTTCGTCACATTTTGGATGACATACTAAACTATGGAATTTTTGTCACTTTTTGGACAATGTATTAAAGCAAGTCTCCTATGGTGTAGTGGTAGGAGTTAATGGTTTTTACCCAGGCTGCTCAGGTTCGACTCCTGGTATGAAAATGACTGCTTTGTAAATTTCCATGTTGTGGAATTCACGGAGGTCTAATTTGTCCACAATGACATTTTTGTCATTTTTTGGATGAAATACTGAATGATAACATTTTTGTCATATTTTGGATGACATACTAAAGTATGACGTTTTTGTCACATTTTGGACGACATACCAAACAATGGCATTTTAGTCACATTTTGGATGACATACTAAACAATGGAATTTTTGTCCATTTTTGGACGACATGCTAATCTGTGACATTTTAGTCAGTGTTTTTGGACGACATACTAAACTATGACATTTTAGTCACATTTTGGACAACATACTAAACTATGACATTTTAGTCACATTTTGGATGACATACTAAACTATGAGGTTTTTGTCACGTTTTGGACGACATACTAGACTATGATTTTTTTGGCACTTTTTGGACAACATGCTAAAGTAAGTCTCACATGGTATAATGGTTAGTATTCCTGGTTTTCACCCAAGCTGCCTATGTATGACTCCCGGTATAGGAACGACTCCTTTGTCAATTTCCCTGCTGTTTTGGATGACATGCTAAACTATGACGTTTTTGTCATATTTAGGACGACATACTAAACTATGACATTTTTGTCACATTTTGGATGACATACTAAGCTGTGATGTTTTTGTCATGTTTTGGACGACATGCTAAGCTGTGATGTTTTTGTCATGTTTTGGATGACATACTAAACTATGACATTTTTTATCATATTTTGGAGGATATACTAAACTATGACATTTTTGTCATTATTTGGACAACATCCTAAACTATAAAGTTTTTGTCACATTTTGGATGACATACTAAACTATGACATTTTTGTCACATTTTGGATGACATACTAATCTATGACATTTTTGTCCATTTTTGGACGACATGCTAATCTATGACATTTTTGTCATATTTTGGACGACATACTAAACTATGACGTTTTTTTCACTTTTTGGACAAGACACAAAACTAAGGCATTTTTGTCCATTTTTGGACGACATACTAAACTATGACATTTTTGTCACATTTTGGATGACATACTAATCTATGACATTTTTGTCCATTTTTGGACGACATGCTAATCTATGACATTTTTGTCATATTTTGGATGACATACTAAGCTGTGATGTTTTTGTCATGTTTTGGACGACATGCTAAGCTGTGATGTTTTTGTCATGTTTTGGATGACATACTAAACTATGACATTTTTGTCACATTTTGGATGACATACTAATCTATGACATTTTTGTCCATTTTTGGACGACATACTAAACTATGACATTTTTGTCACTTTTTGGACGACATACTAAACTATGACATTTTTTCACATTTTGGACAACATAGTAAAGCAAGTCTCCTATGGTGTAGTGGTATAAATTTCTGATTTTTACCCACGCTGCTCAGGTTCGACTCCTGGTATGGAAGTGACTCCTTTGTAAATTTCCATGTTGTGGAATTAACGGCGGTCTTATTTGTCTACAATGAAATTTTTGTCATTTTTTGGATGACATACTCAACTATAACATTTTTGTCATATTTTGGACGACATACCAAACTATGGCATTTTAGTCACATTTTGGATGACATACTAAACTATGGAATTTTTGTCCATTTTTGGACGACATACTAAACTATGACATTTTAGTCAGTTTTTGGACGACAGACTAAACTATGACATTTTTGTCACTTTTTGGACAACATTCTAAACTATGACATTTTTGTCATATTTTGTACGACATACTAAACTATGACATTTTAGTCACATTTTGGATGACATACTAAACTATGGAATTTTTGTCACTTTTTGGACAACGCATTAAAGCAAGTCTCCTATGGTGTAGTGGTAGGAATTAATGGTTTTTACCCAGGCTGCTCAGGTTCGACTCCTGGTGTGGAAATGACTTCTTTGTAAATTTCCATGTTGTGGAATTAACGGAGGTCTAATTTGTCTACAATGACATTTCTGTCATTTTTTGAATGACATACTGAACGATAACATTTTTGTCATATTTTGGATGACAGACTAAAGTATGACGTTTTTGTCACATTTTGGACGACATATCAAACTATGGCATTTTAGTCACATTTTGGATGACATCCTAAACTATGGAATTTTTGTCTATTTTTGGACGACATGCTAATCTATGTCATTTTAGTCACATTTTGGACGACATACTAAACTATGACATTTTTGTCACATTTTGGATGACATACTAATCTATGACATTTTTGTCACTTTTTGGACAACATTCTAAACTATGACATTTTTGTCATATTTTGGATGACATACTAAACTATGACATTTTTGTCACATTTTGGACGACATACTAAACTATGACATTTTTGTTACTTTTTGGATGACATACTAATCTATGACATTTTTGTCCATTTTTGGACGACATGCTAATCTATGACATTTTAGTCACATTTTGGATGACATACTAAGCTATGACATTTTTGTCACATTTTGGATGACATACTAATCTATGACATTTTTGTCACATTTTGGACGACAGACTAAACTATGACATTTTTGTCACTTTTTGGACAACATTCTAAACTATGACATTTTTGTCATATTTTGCACGACATACTAAACTATGACATTTTAGTAACATTATGGATGACATACTAAACTATGGAATTTTTGTCACTTTTTGGACAACGTATTAAAGCAAGTCTCCTATGGTGTATGGTGTATGGTGGATGACATTCTAAACTATGACATTTTCTTCATATTTTAGATGACATACACAACTATGACATTTTTGTCACATTTTTGACGACATGCTAAACTATGACGTTTTTTGACATTTTGGGCGACATGCTAATCTATGACATTTTTGTCACATTTTGGACAACATACTAAAGTATGACGTTTTAGTCACATTTTTGGACGACATGCTAATCTATGAGATTTTTGTCCATTTTTGGATGACACACTAAAGTTAGTCTCACATGGTGTAATGGTTAGGTTTCCTGGTTTTCACCCAGGCTACCCATGTACCACTCCCGGTATAGAAACAGCTCTTTTGTAAATTTCCCTGCTGTTTTGGACGATATGCTAAACTCTGACATTTTTGTTACATTTTGGACGACATACTAAACTGTGACATTTTTTTCATTTTTGGACGACATACTGAACTATGATGTTTTTGTCATTTTTTGGACAACATACTAAATTATGACATTTTGGTCATATTTTGGACGACATACTAAACTATGACGTTTTCTTCATATTTTAGATGACATACACAACTATGACATTTTTGTCACATTTTTGACGACATGCTAAACTATGACGTTTTTTGACATTTTGGGCGACATATTAAACTATGATTTTTTTTGTCACATTTTGGATGACATACTAAACTATGATGTTTTTATCATATTTTTGACGACATACTAAACTATGACGTTTTTATCATATTTTGGACGACATACTAAACTATGACGTTTTCATCATATTTTGGACGACATACTAAAGTATGACTTTTTGTCATTTTTTGGACGTAGTAAACTAGATGAGCCCTCAGTAGAGGGCAGAACCACACCCTCTGCTGGCGAAAACCCTGTCCTCCCTATACAACTGATGCAATATGTATCAATTTTGATCATCGTACGTATCTCCCTCCCTACTTGATCTGCTGACCTGTAACTCCACAACTGAGCAGGGGACCTTAGACTGATCTTCAGTGTCAAGTTTGATTATCCTGACTTCAGTGGTTGCAGAGATATCGGACCGGACATAGCCACAAACATGCATACATACATACATACTTACCCAGCCAGATACCGCACCAAATGCAATTACCCCGCCGACGTACCCGTCGGGCGTGGTTAACTATGACGTTTTTGTCATTTTTTGAACGACATACTAAACTATGATGTGTTTGATAAATCAGTTATTTTGTAGTAGGATCACCATCATGTGATCGTCAGCAGGTAACTGACACAGTGTGCATGTTGTCATGGTTACAGTGACACTGTTCTGGCTGCTATATCTGGCAAGTGGAAATCCTTAACAAATCCGTGGATCCAAACTATGAGCCGTATCACTGTGAAAATCTATTGAGGTAGTCCTTGAGTCAGTTCTGAGTTCCCCTGAAAATTTCATCCATATCCCTTAGTCTGTTTTTGAGTAATGTTTCACACAGACAGACTTACAGACAGACGTAAGCCTATCGTCAGATAACTCCGCCATTCCTTGGTGGAGTAACAATCATCATGACCCCAATGTTCTGGTGTCACAATAAACTAAACATGTCCTCAATAAGTGAAGTCTTCTGAGTGTTACACAACAACTGTGATGGAGCAGCGAGACGGTCCTGAAGTAGAGCGTCTGACCCGATAAAGCGATGACAGACAGCGAGTGTGGAATTACCATCATCGTCTGGCATGTTTCCCCAGCAGAAGGCAGGAGCGTCTGTGCTGTAAATGTTTTACGAGAGAGAGAGGGAAGCCATATCTGGGACATTTATGAAGCTTCAGGGAGCAGACACTGGGAAGGAATTTTCTAGAGCACATAAACTGACATGTTTTGGTGTAATACACGTTTAATTTTTGTTTTTTTCTTTCCACATTGCTGTAAAAACCGCCTACAGAGACGTGAACGAAACCAAACATGGAGCAGATATGGGGTTTAGGTTGAAACTGACACACAGATTACAGGATGAAGGTTTAAATCTAAAGGTAACTCGGCTCATCCACACAGTTCATCCTGGGTTATGCTCCCTTTGATGGAAAATTAATGATAGAAGACAGATGGGGTCAATTAGTGTGCTTGAGTTATAATTCCAACACTGAATGGTTGAAATCGTTCAGCTTTCACCAGATTGGGCTCATTTCTGGAGGAAGGTGTGTTGAAGACGTGTCTGTGCTGATTCATGCTCCAGCTTCAATAACACAACACTGGTTAAACTACAAAATAAATGCAGTAAAGCAGCTTCCAAACTCATATAGAATGATGTTAAATGTTAGGCAAAAGAGACTCACTTCCACTGAGCCTGAAACAGTGTCCTGTATACTGTACAATGGAACAGAAAACTACAAAGCTCCGGTGCAACATACTGGTCTCCTCACATTTTTTGAATCATTTCTTGCACCCACAAGGAGCAAAACCTACAACAATAATAAGAATTTCACTGTAAGAAAAGTCATCGAATTTCAAGTTGAGCAAAGATCATTTAGGGAGTTTTCTGGGTCATTTTAGACCAGAAGGGAACACGAGGGTTAAACTCTACATGTAATTTTTCTTGGTGTCATTTTGTGTCACTTACTAAAACATTTATTAGCCTGAGTCTCCTAATAAATTAAAATCAGATCAAAAGTCAAAGTGGATAGATTTTGGACTGCAAATCGGTCTTATAGACTTCCATTAATAAGCTTTCGGACTGTTTTTTATTTCTATCCTTGCTGACTACTGGCCGTATTCTCCATGAGCACCTTATATTTTTTCCTTTTAAACTGCAAATCTTACAATTTTCCCTCCAGTGCAGCACTTATTCTTCTCTCATCAGTCTGGACCTTAACCCTGTAAGACCCAAAATGAGCAAAAATAAACAAATAAAAAACAAAAATAAATAAATAAAAGTAAATAATAATAACAAATGTATATATATATATATATATATATATATATATATATATATATATATATATATATATAAATATTTACATCATAGAAAATATAAACTGCTTTAATTATGTATATCCCCCAACAATATTTGAAGAATTTAAGCTGATCCTCAGCGCTAGTGTACCGTCCTCTGTCTGATGTGACTTTGTGATGTTATCTAACGTGACTTTTTGAAAACAGAAAAGCTTCTCTGCCTCTGAGGGTGAAATACTCTGCAGCTCCCATCACGGCTAGCTGGAGGGCGGTGGTGGTAATGGACTGTAGGAAGGCCTTCATCGACCCAGCTGCACATCCATTTACACACACACACACACACACACACACAGACACACACACACACACACACACACACACACACACACACACACACACACACACACACACACACACACACACACACACACACACACACACACACACACACATACACATGCTAACGTACGCTGCCCCGAGGAGAGGTCAGTCTCAGCTAAGTTTGATTCATTACAGTCATTCTGGCCTATCGCAGTCCAGAGGAATACATTGATCGGCTGTAATGACAGTTTAACCTGGCACATAGGCACAAAGAAGCTTTCAGCAGCGCTCACAAACACAGACTGCATGGAAAAGTTTAAAAACCACGTAAACCGTGCAAATGTAAGCAGCCCGAGCGCTTCAGTTAATGCCATCTTGAATTAAAAAGTGTGAAAAGCCACAGAAATGCAGCCTTAAAAGTATAAATCACCTGCCTGAGATGTAGCGCCGATGCCAAAAATCCCCAAATCCCAGCCCCATCTTTGTTTTGGTGTGTATTAAAATGTAGAACATCTTCACATGATTAATTCATGTTACAGCGACTCAAGCATTAGCTGTGATCTAAACTTGAGGGCTGTTTTTATAATTTATGTGTTCCCTTACTATCATAAAGCTCATATTACTGCTCATCTGCTGCTTTAGCATGTAGATGTATCATACAGGGACAGCATGGTGGAAGTACTGCAGACATGTTGTGTTCAGTCTGCAGTCATGGTACATTTACTGCATAATAGTCCACGTGTTTACGTCAGTATTTGTGTTTCAGGTCTCATTGTAGTACTTGGGTATCACCATTAAATGAAACATGATAAATCTGGTTGTTACTGTTGGAAAGTACATTTACTAAAGTGCAATTTTAAGGGAAACCTACTTTACGTTTCCACTCCACTACATTTCAGAGGAAATTGTTGTACTTTCTATTACACTTGGCAGCTTTAGTTTTATTTTAAGAGTGCAGATTTGACCTAATGAATAATATAGGAAGCTTTTAAAATGCATTAAAGATTAAACTGATGATTTCCAACCTATTTGGTTGTTGAAGTCTTAAAAAAAAAAGCAGAGATGCCAACAAATGCTAAGCTTCTTACATGGTTTCAGTTCAACAAATGTTTACATGATACATTTAACCAAAAGCGGAGAACAAATTAGTGCTTTTAAATGTGTTTCTAAATATCTGTGGACTAATTTTCTGTTATTATGGATAATTTTCAAGATATTTTGGCCAATTTTTGAGTCATTTTAGACAGTTTTCACGTCATTTTCAATAAGTTTTATCTCGGCTTGGCTCTTTTCTCGTCATTTTGGATCATTTTTGTGTCTTCGGGATAATTTTAGACTCATTTAGGACAAATTTCATGCCATTCTGGACTAATTTGCCGTAATTATGAATCATTTTCAAGTCATTCTGGATGGATTATGGAATTATATACTGACCTTTTAGTGATGTTCAGTCATTTTTTATTAAAAAGTGACTGTTTCTGTAATAAATAATTCTGGAATTTGTAAAGATATCTTCATAATGAACATGGAAAACTTTTTTTTTTTTTACTTTTAACAAAAATATATGCAAGATACACTACATTGCCAAAAGTATTCACTCACCTGCCTTGCCTCGCGTATGAAAATAAGTGACATCCCATTCCTAATCCACAGGGTTCAATATGACGTCGGTCCACCCTTTGCAGATATAACAGCTTCAACTCTTCTGGGAAGGCTGTCCACAAGGTTTAAGAGTGTGTTTATGGGAATTTTTCACCATTCTTCCAGAAGCTCATTTGTGAGGTCACACTGATGTTGGACCAGAAGGCCTGGCTCTCAGTCTCTGCTCTAATTCATCCCAAAGGTGTTCTATCGGGTTGAGGTCAGGACTCTGTGCAGGCCAGTCAAGCTCATCCACACCAGACTCTGTCATCCATGTCTTTATGGACCCTGCTTTGTGCTCTGGTGCACAGTCATGTTGGAAGAGGAAGGGGCCAGCTCCAAACTGTTCCTACAAAGTTGGGAGCATGGAATTGTCCAAAATGTCTTGGTCTGCTGAAGCATTCAGAGTTCCTTTCACTGGAACTAAGGGGCCAAGCCCAGATCCTGAAGAACAAGCCCACACCATGATCCCCCCTCCACCAAACTTTTACACTTGGCACAATGCAGTCCCACAAGTATGGTTCTCCTGGCAACCACCGAACCCAGACTGGTCCATCAGATTGTTAGATGGAGAAGTGTGATTGGTCACTCCAGAGAAGGCGTCTCCACTGCTCTAGAGTCCAGTGGCGGCGTGCTTTACACCACTGCATCCCACGCTTTGCATTGCACTTGGTGATGTACGGCTTGGATGCAGCTGCTCGGCCATGGAAACCCATTCCATGAAGCTCTCTGCTGAAGCTCTGTTCTTGAGCTAATCTGAAGGCCACATGAAGTTTGAAGACCTGTAGCGATTGACTCTGCAGAAAGTTGGCCACCTCTTGGCACTATGCGCCTCAGCATCCTCTGACCCCCTCCGTCAGTTTACGTGGCCGACCAATTGGTGGCTGAGCTGCTGTCGTTCCCACACACTTCCACTTTCTTATAATACAGCTAACAGTTGACTGTGGAAATGTCACGACTGGATTTGTTGCACGGGTGGCATCCTATCACAGTTCCACGCTGGAATTCACTGAGCTCCTGAGAGCGACCCATTCTTTCACTAATGTTTGTAAAAGCAGTCTGCATGATTAGGTGCTTGATTTTATACGCCTGTGGTCATGGAAGTGATTGGAACACCTGATTCTGATTATTTGGATGGCTGAGCGAATACTTTTGGCAACATAGTGTATATCCCACGAACTTCAAAAGTCCCTCAGCTAAATTTCGAACCAGGTGTTTGTCACTGTAAGCCGCTTTCTACACCAGATAGGACAAAACTGCACTTTCTGAAAGCAGCATTTTTGTCCAAAAAAACCCATAATTACCAGGAGACTAGTGCACATTCATGTACCTTCTTCACTAAAGTCCCAGTGGATGATCTACGTCAGAGCTAGGAGTCCTTATATTACGCATATTTACGTCACCGGTTCATCACCCGAGGCTCTGGCCTGTAGACCTCTAATTAAAGCCTTGTGGACGGTTAGAACAGAGCGGTCTTAATACGATCTTTAACGCATGACGGGCGACTTATCTGGATCCACAGAGCTGCATTGCTCGTTTGAAAAGTGCTGAACAAACGGAGAACATGCCGTCTGAAACGTTGCCCTTGAAAAGTTTTCCGTTCCCCATCTGCAGGTCAGCTGACGTTCTTTTATTAGCACTTCATTAAAATTCATTAATTGCTTCCTTTCTCCTGGGCGCAGGCAGAATCAAAACTGGAACTGTCAGAAATGAGAGCGGGAGCAACTGTCCTGTGCTCCAGATACACAAAAACACGTCCACACCCACCCATCTGTGGAACAAAAAACACACACCAGACAGAGCGGCTTAAAGAAGTAGACGTAAATTTTATTTACTTGTTCTGTACATAAAGGGTCAATACCAGCACAGGTGTTAACCATGGGAAATATTAACACATGTAAATGGTATAAGAAAATAAAAGGCACAATTTTCAATTCTTAAGTAAAAGACAGGCTTTCCTAGAATATGAGAAGAGAGCACAGTAATACTGTTAATGCCATATCAAAATAACTCAGAAGCATGACAAAAGCAAGTTCACCTCCAGAAAGGAAATAATCAGGGTGTATTGCTTAATTAGTAAATTTCATTAAGCTTGACGAGGAGAACCCCGACTAGGTGGGCTTAAAATAAGAGAAACCTTTATTTTTATGAGGAAATAAATGACATTAAGCAGCATTCAGCCAGGTAAAACTGTCTCCCTGGCCAAGAGGTCATGCACAGAGGCAACCAGCAGGCATTTTTCCCTTTTTGTAAATGTCACCTTAGGTACTTTTGTTTAATAACATCACTCATTTTAACCAAAAAAACAATACTAAAAAAGGTTTGATTTAATTAACAAAACTGACCAAAAAGAAAAAAGGGATCCAACTAAAAGCTGAGTGTGACCAGCTGAGCATCGATCTGAACAGAAAGCACTAAATACAGGAGATGTGAGGGTTTAGTTTTACAGCAGAGATCCACGGTTCTGCACTGTTTGCACGACTGTTTAATCCTCGGCCTCCTCCTGATCAACAGAAAGTGCTCGCAGCACAATATGAAAGGAGATTCTTCGCACTACTGTTTGCATATCGAGACCAACTATTGAAGGAACAAAGCTGGTTTAAATCCTACATGGACAGGAGTAAGATGACGTTAAGAACAGAAGGTTGGAGATGGATTGCATGCGCTGGAAGTAAGACGCGTCTTACTCTGAAAAGGCATTGATGGGATCTCATTGGCTTGCTGAGACATTCCTCCTTCCCTGACCCATGCCACCGAAAGTGGAGTTTTTCACCTCAGTGCAAAAGGCTTCGGTCCTCATGCCCACATTTTTAGTTTGCCTTGTAGTCGGATGCTTGTGGGACGTGCTGGCCGGTGCTACTGCCGGCGCTATTTGACTTTTTTGGAAACCCGTTCAAAGCTTGGCACTCCTATGCAAAAAAAAATAAAATGTCTCTTTTAGTACTTGGTGCTGTCAGCACTAAAAAAAACCCTGCTAATCTCTAAGCAATGTCTTCTTAGCTCAACATCATGTGAGAACAGAGGTACCGAGCGGATACGCAGAGTTCTCCATGCCCCCAAAAGAAACAGAAATTGATCATCTGGCACTAATAAGAGAAATCACATATGGCCGTGTCATGCCTTATTAACAGAAGATAAATAAGTCATCAGCCAGTCAGCAGGTTGGAGAACGGATGGATTAATGGCCTCTACAATCCACAAACCCATCTCTTCTGCTTCCTCCCGACACAAACCACACATCATATACACATGAAGAAAACAAAAACAGCTCACGGCCGGTAAGCATGTGCACACGTGTGCGCTTGTGTCACGGTTAAGGTACGACAGTGACTTGATTGTTTGGAGATTCGACTGGCTGGTTTGCTCCTCAGTGCTCTCCCAAGTCCGTAGGGATATTTGCTTTTCCCTATTTCACACGAGTATCCTCACATCAACAACACAAACACACACCAACGCTTTCAAAAAGTCTCCAAGACTACAAACAGAACAAATACTCAGAGAAATCAACAAAAAAATGACATGTTGTGATGTAATATGGTAAATATCCACTGTGAACACGCACACACACACGCATACACACACACACACAACCACACACTCACACTGATGCCCAGTGATCTGGAAATGAAAAGGACACTAATGCAAAAACACTGCCCAGCCTGGAACCAAGGAAAAAAATAACATAATATAAGGGAACTGGGAGATGTGGGGTCGGGTTGTTTTTAGTTCGGATCTGATGTCCAAAAGCTGTAAACAGTCAGAAAGCCTTGCGAGGGTCGGCAACAACAGAGGAAGTCGCTATCATGGTACAGCCCCAAGCAGGCAAGCACATAACCGAGACACTGGCGGGGAGAGGTGGAGCGAGCCAGCGGGTTCAGCTCCGGTCCGGCTCAGGGGTCAGTCACTCTCGTCTGGGTTCTGGGGGTCTATGATTTTGACGTGGGTGAACGGGAACAGACCCCTCCGTCCGTTCACCTCGCCCTCCCACTGACCGCTGATGTTCATCCGCGTCACCTTGACGATGTCGCCGACCTGAGGACACACAGACAGGAAGCAGAGTTAGCCGCATTAGAACTAAATGGGTTTCACAGATTGTTACTTTGCATGCGTGTCAGAAGCATAACTTTAATTCCTAACATGTTCCAGCTTCAGTCATGGCGTCACAAGACACTCTACTGGATGCTCTTTCATTCTGGGGAAGCAGAATGTGATGCGAATGATATAGATCAGGGGTGTCCAACATGAGGCCCGCGGGCCAAAAGCGGTCCTCCAGAGGGTCCAATCTGGCCCTCAAAGTGTAAAAATCACAGAGAAGACATTAACTGCAGATTGTAAATTAGTAAAACTATAAATTTAAAATAAGTTCTAGACCATGACAAGTTGTTTGATCATAAAGTAAAATACAAGATTGTTCTTTGTTCTTTTGTTGTTTTGTGTCTTGTTTTTGTAATATTTTGTCTGTGTTGTTTTTTGTCTGACTTTTCTCATTCATCTAATGTTTTTGCTGTTTTGTTTGTCGCTTTTGTCAGTTTGTTTCCTTTCTGTATCACTTGTGTTTTGTTTTTTGTCTTATTTTTGTCATTTTGTGTTTTGCTTTATTCATCGTTTTGTGTTGTTTGTCTCGCTTGCGTCGTCTATTGTTTGTCATTCTGTTTTTCACTTGTCATTTTTTGTCTCATTTTGTGTCTTTTTATCTCATTTGTGTCGTTTGTCCATTTTTTGTATCGCTTTGTAAGTTTTTGCCTAATTTTTTGTCCGTTTCATTTCTTATCATTTGTCTCATTTTGTTTCTCACTTGTCATTTTGCGTCTTGTTTTTGTCATTCCGAGTCTCCTTTCTGTAACATTTTGTCTTGTTTTTGTCTTTTTTTATCTGAGTTTTGTCAATTTGATCATAAAGTAAAATCCTACATGGTTCAGTTCCAGATGTCTAAATGTTGTGTTCCTTTGTAGACACTGGAAGTTGTGACGTGGAAATGATAAACTGAGACTGAATGTTGTTAAAATTGAACCTATTTTTCTTAATAAATTTCAGTTTGTCATTTAGTTGTTCATAATGTTTTGTAAATATTTAGTTCCTTAAATGTGGAAACTTTCAGAATGCACTTTTTTTTTTTTGCACTGAAAAAGAAAAAATCTGCAGTTGTGGTTATTTATCGGTTATTAGGCTGCGATTTCACTGGTCCCTTGAGATCAAACTGGGCTGAATGTGGAACCTGAACTAAGATGAGTTGGACATCCGTGCTGCAGCGTATTTTTCCAGCACTGCTACAAATCAATACAAACGTGTTGGGAGTGATCGGCTTTATCCTACGGAGAAACATTTCTGTGATGATGGCAGTGGTTTCTTCCAGGATGACAACCATCACTTAGACAGCATGAACGCTCACTGAATGATTTGATGAGTATAAAAATAGCATGAATCATCTGCTATAGCCTGATCTGCCCCCAGCTGCACAACTACAGGAGAGCTTAGACGGCTCTCTCCACAAGCATCACCAAAACACCAAATGAAGTAATAACCAAAGCTAAAGGTCACTGAAGCAATCTGGGTTGCACCTGGGGGTCCAATACCACAAAGACACTATATGATGGGTTTGTTTTTAATATATAAACCAATGGCACACACAAAAATAGACTCTCTCACAGCAAACTGGAACAACACAATGCTTAGAGCACATGGCTGATGTTATTTTAGAACAGCAATCCACTAACAATACACCCATCAGCTTCCAGAACATCCACACTGACTTATTAATACACGTCTTTTAAAATAAAACCCGACTGTCAGACATCCTCTCTCACATGACACGGCGGTTTGAAACAGACGACAGAGGGGCACAGAGCCGTCGCTCAGATGGTTTCTGACACTGAATGTGACCCCAATCTGTTAAAGCCATATGTTCTTTATCAGGATCAGAAGGGAAAGTCTCCATCATCTAAAACCAGGATTGAAACTACAATGTGAGGGCGTACTATCTGTAGCATTAGCTTGAATGAGGCTTCAAGGACGCTCAGTCCCAGACATTATCTGCAACAATAATCCTAGATGCCACTCTGGAATGATGAGAATGTCACGTAGTTGTAAAAAGCTGCGGTGAAATCCATCTGTCAAAGGAATCATTTGAAAAAAACGTCCCTGGAATCAGTCTGTTTGAAAGAATCAGAATGTAAGGAAACAAGCATTCAATGAAAGACATCGTTTCAAAAAACCTGTCTCCTGGTAAGTTTAGTTCATAAAATGGTGTCTCGTTATATTTCAGGTATTAACAAATGTCAGTCTGTATTCAGAAGATTCTTAGGTATGTAGAATAGCTGCTTTTTTAAGCTAGCAAAAAATACGTTATAACTAGAATTGCAACAAGTCCTAGTATATCCAATTTCCTGTGACCACAAAAAATTGTGCAATCTGTAAAGAGTCATATGCAACTATTATCAAAGCAGACTAGTGTTATTTAAAAATACATTTAAGTCTAAAATACTGAGGACACAACCTGACTTCATTCGCCGATCGCTGCCTGTCTCAGAAGAGAGTAAATAATGACTCACAGCTTCTGCTTCTTGAACCCCAGCGGCCCCAAAATAGCCACAGTACAAAAAAAACTAAGAGTTTTTGCTGGAAGCCATGACTTATTCTGAGCTGGAGACACACGGAAGAGACATGATGAGACGAGATATGGCATGTGCTCTCAGTACAAGGCCAGTTTTACATCACTGAATCAAAAACACCAGAGGAAACACGAGGTTTGAACGAAGGACAGAAATTTACATCAAGATTCAGGTCAATATTCACTGTGTGATACACTTTAAACACGTGATGGAATGTTACCACATGAGATGCAATCAAGAGCTCGACTGTCACACAAGAGAGACGGCATGAATCTAGAAAACCACCGACACGAGTTTAAACAGGATCAGATGCACTGCATAACATAAATTCTAAATTTCATCTGGTCTTAAAACAACTGTTCAGCAACGAGTGGAATCACTGAATAATGAAAATTCAATACTGCTCAAGTGTAGCTACTGAATATTGTGGATTGTGTTCTTCGTTTTGAATTAATCTGCATCAGCCTAGCTCTTTAGAACGTACAGCTTTTTCTAGCTCAGAATGGGCGTTTGCAGTTCACTGTGACAGTCAGCATGACTGGTCCAAGCAGACGAGGCAGCAGTCAGTGTCTGGTCTTTTCTGAACATTTGCTGAACTAAAATGTCTATTTTTCCTGAGTAAACAAACCCCCAATGAACAAAACTGATTTACAAAAATCCTGGGTCCTGCATACTCCAGTAGCCAAAACTTTGTTAACCCTTTAAGCTTCAGTCAATTCCAGCCGTTTTCAGTACAAAAAAAAAAAAAATCGCTAATATTCTATTTTTAAATTAAAAAAAAAAACGAAAAATACGGGGAATATTGGACGCGCATCGGGAGGTGCATTTCCTTGAAAATGACCGATTCGGGGATTTTATACGACTTCAGGACATGTTTTGGACAAAATAGTTTCCTGGCTTGTGTCGTCTGGATGTAAAAGGTTGGATTATGGCTGTTTTTTGCAGAATATTTTTTTTTGTGTGTAATAATGAACCCGGAAATGTGAGTCGTGCGTTGAAGCCGTGTATAGAGAACGGATGGATGGATATTCGTTTTTGTCGGACAAATGTGTTTTTCTCACCCGCTGTGGTAATCGCATCTGAAAGTGGTTTATACCGGCGGATTCATGAGAATCTAAGCTTTCCATCGGCGTATAGTGTTTGTATAATCACGTTTGCAGCCGTCGGACATTCTTGAAATTCCTATGCAAATTAGCAGGTGTACCGCCGGCGGTACACTGAAGTTTAAGGGGTTAATTCAGCGACATTAAATATCCAGTATATGATCAGGGAGAGCGGTAGGAGACCGACAGGAGGATCAACACACCACTGCTTGGTGAGCAAAGCTGTGGTAAGCATGGGGAGCATTGGGTTCTTGTCATATTGTACTGAGCACTTTTCAGGATCATCACAATGATAAGCAGCGATCAGCATCACCACAAGCAGAAGTACCAGTCTGCCAGAGCAATCTATTCTAGTGCACAGCAGGGAGAAGAATTCAAACAAATCCACATCGGTAGGGAAAAAATAACGGTCAATAATTGTGAGTAGTTGATGCGATCTGCAATCCGTTCCCACCTAACAGCTGAAGTAAGACAAGCGCCAAGATAAATGTTTTGTAAGCAAAATTAAAAATTTGGGGCTGAGAATAGACTCATAGCAATGCAGAACATTTTAAGTCCAACTCAGGGATTAACTCGGTACTGTGTTTTAGTTCAGGTGAACAGAAGTGAGGAACAAAAACATCCCAGAAGAGCAGCAATTACAATTCAGTGCGTATGCATCCAGAAAACTCAATGAAAGTCTCCACTTGTTAATCTTCTGGGGACCATAAACACACTGCACCCTGACAGCATGACGATAGGATCATTCTAAGCTTAATTAAGCATTTGCTGCACCAATTTATCACAACTTATTGAACTCTTATAGCTCTGCCCATCTTTGATGCTACAGCCAACTCCTAAAGCCAGAGAAGATAATGCCAAAAAAACAAAAACAGACCTGCAGTCTGAACGTAAACACCGAGTGGACAGCCAACTTCTGGACCAATTCTAGTTCGTTACTTGTGCCCAGTTAAAACAAAGTGACATTGTTTGCTAGGTTCAAGCTCACCACTGCTGCTATACATGCTAATTCCTAAAGCTAATTCCAGGATAATGCAAAGCGAGACATGTCACACTGAATACATACATTTGCCTTTACAGGTGATGAATTGCCATGACGACCAGACAGACATTTATACAGAACATGCAACTGTGGCTCTGTAAAGACTTACACCTCATCATGGAACACAGTTCTGGATTTAACACTAAAAAGTGAGATTCCAAATTTAAAAATAAAAAAAAATAAAAAATCACTCTATGAATCATCAAAAATATGAAAGACTGATTTCTATTCTGTTATTTGGTAACACCGCGAATAATGTGTTGCCGTAGCTTGATGACTTGTACACACTGACTGGGAGGACATGCTCATTAAGGTTTTGGTCTCTTGAAGGTGTTTTTGCCTGGATATAATGGCCAAACCTCACTTATACTCCTGCATTGAATCTATCCTGCTGTGCGTATTTGCACATGAGAGCTGGTCTGCCTATGTCGTTAGTGGTGGGGTTCCAATGCCGCAATACTGAGTTTTTTCATATACCTCAAACAACGGCGACTGAAACTGAATGGATCATGTTGGAGTTTAAGCTAAAGAGAGAGGATAACGGACTCAACCATGACTATAAACGGATTGACGATGGATTGTTGGCAGAATACTGGTACTTACAGTTATGACCTATTATGTTACATTTTGTTTCACATAACTGTTATATCAGTGAAAATGTTGTGTATACACAGGATACTACAACTACATCACACATGAAACATTTTAGATATTCTTCTCGGCGTCAAATATTCATTGAAATACAGAGATGCTTATAAAGAAAGTCATGCCTCATGTCTACAGCATCCGATGTGTAAGATGAGAATCCAGACAACACACATTCAGCTTGCATTTGAACACTTCACATCGTATCAGACAGCACTTAATGTTTAAGTTCTAGTCGTCTATTAACCGTTTGCAGTCTGTATCTCCTCATACTTCGCTGCTGCAGCTTTACATTTCACAGAACAGCACGACGTAAGCGCTAAAGAAAGTAACATTTCAGTTTCAGTTCTCGAATGCTCACTGCTTGTATTGCTGCTTTGCGTGCATTCCCTCTTTGTCTACTGCCTTCCATCTGTCTCCGTTTTTCCTCTTCTGATAAATGGATAATTTCTTATCAAGCCTCCATCTATTACCCGATGCAACTGCTGACAAAAGACGCAATGAAGGGCAGCGAAGGGTGCAGACACTGGCAAACTTTTGTGTCTTGTTGGCCCATTCCACTCACGTCACAGTGTCAGTCTGAATGAGGCACTGGGCATTTTTCTGAGGTGACTGTTATTAGACAGTGGAGAGAGCAGAAAGGACGGGACTAATGCTGTTAGAGTGCCTAACCTCTAGCATGAATACCATCGTGTTCCACTCATTTCTGTCCAAGAGTCATAGGGACCAAGTGTATCTATGTACCCATCTCTAGTGACCTAGTTTACTTCCTACATACGATGACAAATGCTGATGTCATGCCACATCTAACTCAGCTCAATCTGCTACGAGACAAAAAGAGTATTTTGGAGCCCAACACTGAGCACTGCATTGCATCTTTCAACATACTGCAGATTGGTATTCACCAGCGTAAACTGCTGAGAAATGCAGCTGTGGTCCGTGTGAATGCTGGCAGTTTAGCAGCTAACTAGCTAGCAAGAAGAATGAGCCGGAGATGCTGTGAGCTAGAGACGGTTCCAAACCAGTACTCCAATCACTCATCGGTGGAAACTTCGTCACAGCACTGAGTCCCCACCTACCTTCAATTTACAGCTACCAAAGCAATTCAGCATTCATCGTTCCAGGAGAAATGTCATGTTCCATGTCAAACAGGCATACTGCACACATCTTTAACACTTCCTCCACCACCTCAACAAGATTCTGCTCCAATCAGAGGCCACAGAATTCATGTTCTAACGATCTAACACCAAATACCACCAAGGCATTAACATATAGCCAGATCCCTGTTCTGAGAGCAACAAGGTGATCAACTTACAGCCATGGCCATAAGTTTGGACACAAGTACCATGACGCTTGTGAATCTTAGAAAATACCACAAAATTGTCACTGACAATATAGTTATGTTCTGTAATAGACATCAAAACAGACATAAGTCATGCTGTGTCCAAACTTATGGCCATGGCTGTATATTGTAAGTGACAATTTTGTGGTATTTTCTAAGATTCACAAGCGTCATGGTACTTGTGTCCAAACTTATGGCCATGGCTGTAAGCAAATTGACGAAACATTTCAGACAGAATCTTTAGGTGTGACCGCACAATAAGAGCACATTATTGAACATTTGGGGACTGAGAGGAACTGCAGGTCCTCTGAAGACACTTTCACACACTGAAGCAGCAAAACTGTGGTAACTGTAGGCGGCACTGGTGTTTTCCCCTGTTATAACTAGCTATTTATTAGTGACGCCCTTTTACGGTGAAATACCGAGAAACGTTACAAGAAATGGAGCGTTGACAGAAATATTCCACTTTAGGTGCGACATTGACTAATTCTATCCTTCCATCATGAACTATATGATGATTTATTTGACATGTGTTCTGACTTGTTCTGCAGATGGCTGTCCACGTTTCAAACATTTCTAAATATAAAAATCTGGCTGCCCTGTTATACTGTGTGACTGGTTTGCTCTGACACCAAAGATAGCGCTTAAAACTGTCACAACTTCTCTGAGCTTCTGATACAAAACACCTCCACCCAGCAGTGATAATCTGAAGAGCAACCCTACCTCCTCTGAACTACTGTCACACCTACCCTTCAAAAACTTGCAATGCTTTATCTTTAAAGTGAAAGCAGAGTTATTGAAGGATACGTAATTAAATTTTGTAAGCAAGGCTGAGCTGGATGCAAGCTTCTTCTGTCAAATAATGCAGTTGGCATCTTTTTTATTTGCAGCAGCAAGTTGTGTCTCTTACTTGGCATGGAGATATACTGCAGTACAAATCAAAAGTACTGCTACAGATGTACTGATTATATGTCAAACAAAAAATAGATTTTTTGAAATACCTGAACTTTGAAAAAGACCAAATGGTTTAAGTTCAATATTAAATCTCTGCCAGAAGCAACAATCAATTGATGCATCATCTCGTGATCCTCTGGAAGAACACCAATAAGGTGGATGTGAGGAGCAGGGAAGAGAAATTGCATAAGACACAGATAAAACAAGAGAGAAAGTGGAATCCTATTTTACAATACCTCTAGAGCAAGAGCTGTTTTGTCGTAGGCACAGGGCACTCGCTTCTGGATGGCTTTTGCCATGACGGGGCCGTTCTGCATGGACGGGAGAGGAGTGATAACTGCTCCAGGTGTGCCAGGGGGCAGCGGAGAAGGCGTCTGGGGCTGGGCGTAGGCGTGAACGAGGGCGTGGGAGGGCTCGGGGATCCCATAGCTGTTGGAGTTGCGAGATCCATGAGAAGGCTGGCCGGGATGGGGTGGAGGTCGTACCAGTTTCTCCACATAGGGCACGGGGATCATCCCGACACGTCCCTCTTTACTCTTGGCACTCCACCACTGCTCCTCCGGCTTTTCCAGGATGATGAGGATCTCCCCTTTCTTGAAGGGAAGGTCCTCAGCGTCGCTGCCAGTGAAGTCATATAGAGTCCGCACATACTCCACGTTCTCCTCGGGGCCGACCACAGGCTGGATGGGACCGCTCACTGTGCTGGGATACCTTGGCAGATAAAGACAAGAAGACAAAATTTGGTTATCATGAAAAGTAGGTAGGGAGAGGCCAATTATTGACAAACTAAATGCGCTACTTCAGGTTTGATACATCCACTTCTCTCTGTCTGTAATCACTCTGATCTTGCAAACAAGCTGTTGCCAAAAACCAGGAAATTAGCTACTCTCACAGTGACTAAGGTTATGCTAATGGCTAGAGGTTAAGTTAAAAGGCAACCAGACTATCCTAAAACAGTATCTGGAAAACAATAAGTAATTACGCTGTAAGATATGGACCTCAGTGAGCAGTGGATGTAGACAAACTGATCAATCATTGGATCCTAATTTAATCACACTTATTTCTATTTTACATATTCAGTTATAATCAACACTATTAATTATGAAGCCTAGTTATGAATACAGGTTCTCGGCTATCACAGGCTGTTAAAACATTATGTGTGATGTACATCGATTCAAAATATCGGCCATCTGCCTTTCATGATTTCCAATAATCATCATCGGTATCGACCCTGGGAAACTCGTATCGGTCAATCCCTAAAAGCAGGCTACTCCTAGCTGGATAATATAAGAATTTGGAAATAGTGTGACTAATGCAATCAGGGACATGTTTCCCTCAAACATCATAGACATTATGTGTCGTCACTGGGTCCATCTGACATTTGCATAAGATGATACAGATGTGTCTAACTAAGTTATACCTGGATCTTCATGTTAACTAATATGCATCGCACAAGTAGGTGGGAAAAAATGCAAGAAATTGGAAAAATGCACATGTATAAGTAAATATAAGCTTTATATTTTCCACTATTGGTGTTTTAGTGCCATAAAGGTTAGAATTATAGCTGTCTGAAGAGCAAAACCATGATATATCAAACACATCACATGGCCTCACTAAAGCATGTGTGATGAAGGTGCTGGTGTGTCCAACAAGTTCAAACCAGGCAACCTGGGAGCTTCGTGACATAACTGAGAGAAAGTGGGTTAGTTCTGTTAAAAATAGACAGTCTAGTTAATGCTACACAAGTGTCGGTGGCAGCAGGAGGAGGAGGAGGAGGAGGACGGGGACTGGCTGACTTCCCTACCTGGGGGCTGGCTCTATCAGCGTGGTCGTGTCCAGGTAGTGGATTTTGTAGAACTCCAGGAGAGCAGGAAGGTGGTCGAACTCCTGGTCGCCGATCTTGAACCTCTTGCTGGGCAAAGAGTTGATGATATAGTGAGACACTTTGGAGTTTTCCGACACTGACAGCACGTAGTCGCCCGGGCAGGTCGACGAGTCTCGAACAAGGAACATGCCATGTCTCTGTCCTTGTAACCTATTCTGTGCCTCCTGCCGTGACACGGGTCCAAAATACCAGGCGGACCGATCGGATGAATCAAACCGAGCAGTTGACATTTCTGTTCAGAACAATAAGTTAATATAAGTCTACAAATAAGAAGAAAAAATAATAAAGCGCAGCCTAGACAATAAGTTAAAACGCGTGGCTGCTACGGGCCAATCACAGCAAATAGTAGGATTTGGAAGATGCAGGGCAGGGCATGAAGCTTTTCTGGGAGATTTCTGCACAAACGCTGCAGTCTCTGGAGGTTTTTTTTCTTTTTTGAAAAATAAAAAACACCAAAAAAAAAAAAAAAAACCCAACCTGACGTTTTCACACACAGGCTGACTTGATCCAACTTTGGAGCATAATGTGGTTCCTGTGTTCAGCAGTCAGCGGGCTGAACAATCGCCAAAATAAGAGCAGGAAAATAAACTTACGACAGACCAACATAGACGGAGGCCCGAAGCAACAATGATCAATAAAAGCTTCCCCTTTTCGTTCCGCCTTCTGAGAAAACCACCAGGCTTCTCTTCTTATAAATTTATCTCCTCCAGTCAGTGTCAGTTATGAGAACGGAAAAGGTGGTCCCCTTCAGTTTTTTTTCCGCTTCTTTCTTTCTTTTTTCTTTTACATCTGATAAATCCTCATATCTGACCGCCGAAGTAGGAGACAGAAATTATTAGTTTGAAGTCTCGTCGCTCTTATGGTAAGGCACACGTCATGGAAACGGGCTTTTGAATCCCCTCTCTCTCGACTCGGAGCAGACTTTTGAGGCAACACAGCAGAAAAATGGCGGCCCCGCAACACGTCTTCACACCAGAAATTATCTCACGGCGGCGGCTGCTCGGCTCCTGCGCGTGCATCTCAGAGGGGCCGCGACCGTTAGGGTGGCTGCTCGGCTCTGTCGCGTGCACTCCCGACCGCTCACGGAGAATCCCGAAATTAACGGTTCGGATATTTTAGCTCACTTTCCCCCCTCCGCTCGTTTCTGCTCGTCCCCCCCTTTTCACCCGAGCCGCCAGAAAGTGTAGACTGCCGGAGACCGAAAAATGGCGACGGGAGGGCAGGTCCCGCTTTCTAGCTGCACGTCACTGACGCCTGGAGGTGGGGGGGGGGGGGGGGGGGGGAGGAGGAAATAATGGAGGGTGGGCGGGTGACGAGCGACGACACGGACGGCCCTTCACCCCCGTGTAGGGAGGGAGGTGTCAGTCAGACATGTTTCCACTAAACAGATAGAGGACATGAAAGTTAGCTAGCTAAAAACACAAGTAAAAATACTTTACAGGAATATTGGTAGCTAACAGCAGCACTGCTCTACTTAATGTGTGTTCTCTGCAAGCTAGTTTATTTATGTCACAGATAGCAACATTAGCTGACTACAACAAAACATTTTAACCTAATGTTAAAGCAGGTTTAAACATTAAAATATATGCCAGTCATGTTTTCATTAAACAGATAGAGGACATGAAAACTCGCTAGCTAAACACACAACAGGTCAAAATACACTGCACTGGTAGGTAACAGCAGTTGGTAGATAACAGTTAATGTTAAAGAACATTTAAACATTACAATATATGTCTGTAGGGTTTCCACAATATTAATAGGATTCTTCTGAAATCGATAATATAACTTCAGTTGCAGCACAAAAATCTGAAGAAACATGGACATCAGATGCACAATAAAACAAAAGTAGTAGCAAACCCTAATTTTCAGACTTTTGCCAGAAGTAGAATACCATTTTAAAGGAACTAAGGGTCATTTCCACTGGATTCTTCTTCTTCTTTTCCTTTCGGCTTTTCCCTTCAGGGGTCGCCACAGCGAATCAATTGCTTCCATCTAACCCTGTCTTCTGCATTCTCTTCTCTCACACCAACTACCTTCATGTCCTCTTTAACCACATCCATAAACCTCCTCTTTGGTTTTCCACTGGATAGAAAAAGGAAAAATACCATCACCAAAGCAGAAAGGTAAATGAGTACTTTACTTCAGATACACTTTTTACAGTAAATCCAATGGAGCATAAATTCAAGTTCCTGTTCAGCCACTGAATAAACCCCAGAAAAATTCGTCTCCTTATATTAAAATGACGGTGCTTTGACTTGATCATCAATGGAACCCCATCACAGTGGTAAATTCTAAATTCTTCAGGTGTGTTTCGCTATCAAATGAACTGAGCGCCCACAGTGTTCAGTACCCCTCTGGAAACATCACATTAATGTCGTGCTACAGCCCAATCAGGAGGGCTGTGTGTGTTTTTCTGTATTCGATATGAGTGGCAATGGAACCACCCATTGCAGATCTGTTGTATGTTGACTAGAACCTCTGGCTCTCCTCTTTCAAAATCTGCATCACCATTTCAAGTTCTGCCCACACCGTCGCAAAAAGCATGAATTACCCCCAACTCTGGAAGGATCTATAAAGTCCACCTCTTTGTCTTTGTGCACCTTTCCCTTCACCTACATTGTAGAACTACTCTACACCAAGAAGTAATATTTTAATAATTAAGATAAACTTTATTGATCCCTTACCAGGGGAAAGCACAATTCAGCAATGTGTTCACATCGGAAACTAAAGAAGGATAAGTCTAGTGGAGAAAAACACAATATTTGAATATAAAATGTAGATCGATAGATAGATAGATAGATAGATAGATAAACACAAGCAAGACAAAAACATGAGGCAAATAACAAAAGCCGGACAAAAAAAGACAAAAAAACAAAACAAAAACAGGACAAACTGTTACTAAAATGAGACACAAACTGACAAAAATAAGACACAAAACAGCAAAAGCGAGAAACAAAATGACAAGAAATGAGGCAAACGACAGGAAACAAAACAAAACAGAGACAAAGAATTAGACAAACAGTTACAAAGCGACAAAAAAATAAGACAAATGATACAAGCGAGACAAAAAAGACACAAAATGGCAAAAATGAGATAAAAAATAACAAAGGCGAGAAAACACGAGACAAACGACAAAAATCAGACAAAAAACAGCAAAAACAATATTACAAAAACGAAACACAAAATGACAAAAGAACACTGAGCAATCTAGTGTTTTACTTTATGATCAAAACAACTTGTCATGCAGTTCATGTCTTCTCTGGAATTTTTCCACTTTGACGGCCGGATTTGACTCTCTGGAGGACCGCTTTTGGCCCACGGGCCTCATGTTTGACACCCCTGGTCTACAGCTTCCTTAGCAACCAGCCTATATGTTTGAAATATAAGTTCAGGTGTTCAGTATATTTGCTCCGTCACCAGCTATTTTATGGCAACATTAAAAAGTTGTACATATTTCCCTATTTTCATTTCCTGTTGTTCTCCAAGTTCCCCTCCATTCACTCTCATAATAAGTATTATCTGGCACAGAGCTGTGACACATCGATTTGGAGCCCTCCAACCTACCCGACCCAGAACACAATATGCTGAAAGGGAGCGAGCGAATTTGAATGCAGGGGACAGCGCATCCACAAAAGAAGGCCAAATAAAACGTGATAGAAAACAAAGGAGGGCGTTAGAAAACACTAGCCGTCCAGTGTAGCGGAACAACTTCTGCTCAGTGATGAAAGTAAAATATATAAAGAGGTGGCTCTGTTCCTGTGGTGACTGAGGTTTCAGTGACCAGGCCTCATGAGGCTACAGCTGGCACAGAGCAGCTCTCATCACTGCAACACTGGCTGAATTTTAATAGATTTGCACCCACTGGGTCTTAATGGCTAAAGCCTGCCAGTTCCCACATTTCCACAAAGATGCAGTGATGCAACAAATTGGGATTAGAAAAAAAAAACGGACTCTTGCTCCTCAGAAATATATGAGAAAATACTGCTATTTAGCATTCTGTGCATGAAACACCCCTATGTTTAAACCATGTGTTTGATTTAGTTTGGAGATGACAGTCTGGGAGTCCATCAGTTTACAGATAATTGTGTTTTTGAGACCTTTTGAATGCACGAGCTGCTCAGTGAATAGGAAGTTAAAACTGAAAGTCATTTTGTGGTATTTTGGAAATGAAGCTAAGGTGAGTCATGACATACCTATGTGTGAGCTGCTGTCAAGCTATTTGACTGAATACTGCTTCAGAAAGGAGGTTTCCTCAGAAATATCGCCATCTAGTGGATAAGTGGAAGAGACAATGTCTGCCTTTTCAATAAACATCAGCTTTTCATTTTGGACTGGTGAACCCGTAGACGAGCAATAGAAATAAAATCAAATAAAACAAAAAATATAAATAATAATAACAACAATATATAAACTCAAATCTAGAAAAATTAGCAATAAACTTAACCTAAAAATATAAATAATAATAATTTTAATAAGAAACTCAAATCTAGAAAAAAAAGAGCAACAGAAATAAACTTAAACAAAAAAGTTTAAATGATAATAATAATATATAAACTCAAATCTCTAAAAAAATAGCAATAAAAATTAAATAAAACTAAATAATAATAAAATAATAAAAATACAACCAAATCTAGAAAAACTGAGCAATAAAATACAAATAAAACTAAATAACTATAATAATAATACTGTTATTAATCTAGACAAAAATAGCAATAGAAATAAGATAAAACTAAACTAAAAATATAAATAATAACAATAATATATAAACTCAAATCTCTAAAAAAGCAATAAAATCAAATAAAAATAAATAATAATAATAAAAAAATACAACCAAATCTAGAAAAACTGAGCAAAAAAAGTAAAAAATACAAATAAAACTAAATAATAATAATAATAATAATAATAATACTATTATTAATCTAGAAAAAATAGCAATAGAAATAAATAAAACAAAACTGAAAAATATAAATAATAACAATAATTGTGTGTCGCACCACATCTGTGCATCAAATTGAACAGGACAACTAGGATTTGACCGAAATCACTGGGAATTCTGCTGGAACTGTGCAGCGCTACGTGGGGTGCGCCGTATGGAGGCTCGGCCGTATAGATTTATAGAACTGTGTGGAAGCTGAGCATCAAACTGAGCTGCTGAGCGGTCGTTTTAAGGGTGCTGGGTCAGACATCCGGTCAGTCCACTGTCGGCATTAAAGCCACAGTTATGACTTGTGATGTTGCTGGTGTGTTTTCAGAGGAGTGTGTGATTTGTGTAGATGAGAGGTGCAGTATTATAATTTACTGCTGAGGCTTCACTAGTGTCTGCTCATTACCTTCCACGTCTCATTCTGTTTGCCTCCAGGCTGGGTTTTTGAAAAGGTGCTCGCACAGAAAAGCAGCACCGCGTTCTAGTGACTGGACGGCAGAATTAACTCACACAACAGGAGAACTATCTGATTCTTCTAGGTCTCTAGAGCTGGAGTATGCTAAGCCTGTTTTCTGTTGAGAGTTGTCTGCCCTTCCTGTCTGTGTGCAGTTCTTGACCTGCCCCACGTCGTTGCACAATTAGAAGTCTTGATTATGAAATGAGACCATATGCTTTTACGTCTGTTGATCTGAAGGCTTCTCAGTAATCAGTGTTTACGTAATAATATAGAATGTGAGGTCTCTAGTAAGATATTTAAGGCAGGAAATTCATTTTGAAGATTAAAAAGAGATTAAAAAAATATGTTTCTTCAAAGCAGATGAAGTCTTTCTTCACATTTCAGCATGTTGTGTCTTTTGTTTACAGGTTTTAAACAACCACTTCCTCATACTTTGAGACAGAAATAAAAGAAGCCGCAAGTTTGGTTCTTTAGAGTCGACTCTCTGCAACATGTGTGTGTTCAGAGGAGTCAGACCGGTGCTAATACTGTTCTACCACACCGTCCAGCTTGTCTTTGTCACTAAACATTTCCACAAACATGTAGTGGAGACGTCACGTAGGAAGACAGTGGACGTGTCTATCTTTTTATGTTAAAACTTCTGACATGCAGATTTAAGAAAGAAGACCTTTGCTGCATATTTGTATGTCGTTTGTGGGTTTTGTGGGGTTCATGTTGTTCTATTTAATTTTAAGCAGCACACACTACACTCTCTGCACATTATCTATCAATTACTACAGAAGCCTCTTCAGAAAAGAAAGAATACGAGGAACAAAACAGGCGCGATGATCATGTTTGCATCAAATAAACAACACAATGGTCGCTTAAAATGTCTAGACGGAGAACAGCTGCACTAATTATCACAGCAAACTGCACGGTTGGCTCGTTTATAATGCTCAAGCAACTTGTGAAAGATGTAAATGGTACGTAATCCTAACATATATTTGCATAACTGACATTAAAGCAGCAGCAATGCAGCTCCAGAAAGCGGAGTGAGCCGGTGCTGACTTTGTACCCTTAAAAAGAATTGTAGAAAGAGGAAGCGGCACCTTCCCAGCCTGTGAGAAAACAAATCACACAAAGTACTCTTTCTTTTTGTCGAGACAATGCATTTATTTTGTGTTAATCTTTCATTTGCGCCGATAACTGACAACACACTGCTCCGTACAGTGTTGTCTGGTTCAAAAAAAATATTCTCCTGTGTCAGATTTGTTTTGGTTTTTAGCACCAAAGAAGATTCTGAATACTTTGGAGTTTTAAAAGTGACGTAATTATTTCTATATAATTGGCAGAATTATAATCATGCAGTGAAAAAAGAGCTGAGACGTCCTTACAAAGCAATGATTGATAAAAATATAAATAAATTACTATACTACTACCGGTGCAAAGCTAGGATTCCTACCGTCTTTTTAGGAGGAGATTTTAAAGCTTTTAGATCAGGGGTGTCCAACATGAGGCCCGTGGGCCAAAAGTGGTCCTCCAGAGGGTCCAATCCGGCCCTTAAAGTGTAAAATTTACAGAGAAGACATTAACTGCAGATTGTAAGTTAGTAAAACTATAAATTTAAAATAATTTATAGACCATGACAAGTTGCTTTGATCATAACGTAAAATACTAGATTGTCCATTGTTCCTTTGTCATTTTGTTTCTTTTTTGTAATATTTTGTCTGGTTTTTTTTGTCATTTTGTGTCTCGTTTGTGTCGTTTCTCATTGCCGTAGGTTTGTTGTTTTCATGTGCATGTATACATATATATCTGGGAGGGGCAGTCCAGTTTGTTTAGTCTATTTATTGCTTTTGTTTTTATAGACCCTTTATTTGTTTACAAACATTGTGACGTTTTTTGTGGGCGGGGCTTATGCTGGAGGCAAAAGCGGACCGAGAAGTCAAGCAGGACTGGGAGTATTTAGTTTGCGCTGCAAACTCGAGCATTTTTAACCCGTTAAATTTCAGTGTACCACCGGCGGTACACCTACTAATTTGCATAGGAATTTAAAGAATGTCCGAAGGTTGCAAACGCGATTATATAAACACTATACGCCGATGGAAAGCTTAGATTCTCATGAATCCGCCGGTATAAACCACTTTCAGATGCGATTACCACAGCGGGTGAGAAAAACACATTTGTCCGACAAAAACGAATATTCATCCATCCGTTCTCTATACACGGCTTCAAAGCACACAGCGCGACTCACATTTCCGGGTTCATTATTACACACAGATGAAAATATTCCACAAAAAACGGCCATAATCCAACCTTGGACATCCAGACGACACAAGCCAGTAAACTATTTTGTCCAAAACATGTCTTGAAGTCGGTATAAAATCCACGAATCGGTCGTTTTAAAGGAAATGCACCTCGCGATGCGCGTCCAATATTCCCTGTATTTCTCGTCATATTTAACGGATTATTGTTTTTGATTGTATTTTTTTCTGTGTCTTGTTGTGTCCTTGTTCTTATTGTGTGTGTATTTGGACCCAGTGTCTGGAATAAAGCTGAACTGAATTGAATATTTTTTATTTACAAATAGAATATTAGCGATTTTTTGTACTGAAAATGGCTGGAATTGACTGCAGCTGATCGTCTCTGTCCAGTCTTTTCACCTCAGTGCATTTAACCACAACTGTCTTCGTTCCCTCTGAGCACGAGTGTTCGGTGGAATCCTATAAAACTTTAATTTGCGTTCGCCAATGTCATTCCTCCTATTCTGGCATCCAAAAACACAGCAGGACGACATTTTAGAAAAGTTGACAGAGCCTAGTCCCTCAGTCTTTCGCCTTTCGGTCACGGCCGCGGGCTTCCTCTTTTGCCTCCAGCTAAAGCTGTGACGTCATTCGTGACGTGGGTCATTAAAGGGTCTATTGTGCAGTCTACTTTTACTTCTTATTGTTCTTATCCCAGTTAATGTTTTTATCTTAGTTTTTATTATTTTTAATCTTGTTGTTTATGCTTATGTACAGCACCTTGGTCAACTGTGGTTGTTCTAAAGGTGCTTTATATATATTTTTTTTTTTGATTTGCCCGTATTTTTGTCGCTTTGTAACTTTTTGGTCAAATTTTTTTGTCTTTTATGTTGTCTCATTTTTGACATTTCATTTCTCACTTTTGTCGTTTTGTGTCTCGTTTTTGTAATATTTTGTTTGACTTGTGTCGCTTTTGTCGTTTTGTTTCTTGTTTTTGTGTTTCCTTGTTGTTTCACTTCTGTTTTTTTGTCTTATTTGCGTCATTTGTGTTTTGCTTTATTCATTCTTTTGTGTATTGTTTGAGTTTTTTGTCTATTTTTTTGTTGTTTTGTTTCTCATTTTTGTCTTCTTTCATGTTGTTTGTCTCGTTTTTGTCATTTTGTGTCTCATTTTGTAACTTTTGTCCTGTTTTTATTGGGTTTTTTTTGTCTTTTTTGCCTGACTTTTATTATTTTGATCATAAAGTATCATTTGTATCATTCAGTTACAGACAGCTGTGACTAAATGTTTGTGCCTTTATAGAAACTCTGATCTTTAAGTTGTAATGTGTACAGAAGGTACATTTTTGCGCTAGAACAAAGGAAAAATGTGGAGTTGTGGTTATTTATAGGTTATTAGTCCGGCCACTTCAGATGATGTTGGGCTGAATGTTGAACCTGAACTAAGATGACTTTTGATACCCCTGGTTTAAGTCTATAAACCTTCATTTGTTTGATTCTGTGCTTTAAGACCTACAGGCCCGTTTAAAAGCAGACATACTGACATGTCCTAGCGGGAAAACCAACAATGTCTTGGTGATGGCTCCATTTATTGAGGTCCTTCTACTAACTGTGCCTGCTGCTTTTCTCTCAGAGCTTTGTAGGACACTCATTAGAACTGAGGCATCACTAATGTTATTCATTCAATCTGTGCTTTTCCTACTGCGACGAGTCAAAATGGCAATTAGCGTCTTCTTAAAACATGAAACATTAAAGCGTGGATCAGAAATACTTTTAAATTGATGTCTATCAGTGGGAGTTTATTTTGTTTGTGACCTGAGGTTTTTCAGACCATTAAAAGCTGCTTCCTGTGGCGGTTCTGATCCCGTCAATGCACTGTCCTTTTGAACCGGTCTCTCTGCACAGCACGAGTCCTCCTCTGCCTCTCTGCGATGTTGAAGCTGAGGCTCTGCTTCAGGGCTGGGAGGACGACTCTGGACTGGGAGGGAGCAGACCTGAGAAAGGATGTGAGGGTTTACCTGGGATGGAGAACTTCTCTGGCTTCCTGACATGAAACCTTCTGTTTCGGTTACAAACGGCGACTTTGGGCTAAAAAGTAACATGGAGGTTTGAGACCTTCTGTATTTGGGTCAATATAGAACTGAGGGACTTTTGAAGTCCATGAGATGTATCTTGCATACATTTTTATTAAAAGTATAAAAAAGTATGTTTTTATGTTCATTATGATCATGTCTTTACAAATTCCATCATTATTTATCATGGAAACAATCAGTTATTAATAAAAAATGACTGGATATCACTAAAAGGTTAGCAATGTTACAAAAAGTCCCACAATTGTACACTGACCCATCCAAAATGACTTGAAAATATCCATAACTACAGAAATTAAGTCCAGAATGACATGAAATTTGTCCTAAATGACTCGAAAATTATCTGAAAGACACAGAAATGATCCAAAATGATGAGAGACAATTCAAATTGACATAAAACTTGTTGAAAATGACAAAAAATTGTCCAAAATGACTTGAAAACGATCCATAATTAGTCCAGAATGACATGAAATTTATCCTAAAGTACTTGAAAATTATTCCAAAGACTCAAAAATGATCCAAAATGATGAGAACAGATCCAAGCTGACATGAAACTTGTTGAAATTGACAAGAAAATTGTCCAAAATGACTCCAATATTGTCTGGGTGAATATATAGGGTTAGGAATCTTTCTGTAAAAATGCCATGTGGCGTTTAGTTAAATGTTGATTTTCGGACTGAAAACAGCAAAAATGTCAACTATGACCCAAAAAGTCCCTTCATTACGTACTGACCCGTTTCATTAAAGACATCAAAGCGCCATAAGAAGAGAAATTCACGTACGTTTTTTCTGGAAGTAGTGGAAAACCAAGTTTTGGAAATTTCTTATCTTCTAAAGATTTGCTGTAAAAAAAGAGAAGTTTTATCAAAACTCTGCTGCTCTTTCGTCATCAACATGTCGTTTATGATGACGTCACTTTACCAGGCTCCATCGACGAGGTAGGCCTTGGTCAGGATGTAGTTCTCTGGGGTGATTTTCTTGCTCAGAACGATGTCTCTCAGCAGCGCCTTCACACGTATGATCTAGACGACACACAGCTGACACTTCAAACGTTTTCACGCGCCACAAAGCTGGACAGAACCTGTATCAGATGAAGGGTACCTACTTCCTGAGACTGTAGGCTGTTGGCGTTGTAAAGCTGCCGGATGATGACCTCACACTCCTGCAGCGTGGGCGGCCGCGGAGGACGGGACGGGCTGCTGTGGATCCGTAGAGGCTGCAACGAAGTGATGAGGCGTCCCGTCACCTCCGGGCCGTCGTCCTGCTGCCGGGCCGAAGCCACGGCTTCACTGCCTTCTCCGATGCTTCGCCACGGGAGTCAGAGACATGAGATCAGTTAAAAGCCACAGAACAGCAGCTGTTAATGCAGTTTGGGCTGTGAAGTTGAAGCTGTTACATCTACAGGCACCAAACTAGTTTCAGTGAAATGAATCGGCCTGTTGTTGTTTACAACAGTCTCCAAGTATATGATGAAGTAAATGCTAATTATTAGTAGGTTATTAGTTATTCTAATCAACAAATGCATCTTGGTGATTTGAAAAAAATACTTTCAATTATTTATAGTTTATTAGTGATTGATTATCAGATCCATTATTTGGCATTTTTTGATTATCAGTATTACTATTATTTTTTATTAAAATGATAGAAAGCATAGATAAATGCATTTCATTTCATTTTTTGTTAGAATTTGTGCTATTTTGAGTTTTGACACTCAAGATTTTCATTTTTACAGAAAATATATAGCAGTTCCAAATGATTGCTTGATTACTAATAATCTATATCAGTAGTCGGATCTGGAAAAACCGTATCAGTGGATGGATGGATGGATGGATGGATGGATGGATGATAGATAGATAGCTAGATTAAAGGTTTGTATATACTCTTAAAAACTTGCTGTACGATACTACAATATCAGCCTACAGATATTATCGGCGCGATATTGGCATAAAAATCAGTATTTTCAGTCGATATCGTTATTGCTTTTTTGCCTATCGTGGCATTTACCGAACTCATTTTATTTACACCTTTCAAGGCAATGTGATTTAAAGAGATATATAAAATGTAGTGTAGTACAGAGCAGATGCAAATGTGGCCTACACTCTGACTTAGAATAAAACACACCACTGGCCATTTTCAGTCCAATCGCTGGTATTCCTCTACACCTGGTGTTTGTTGTTGCACATCTTCCTCATGTCATTAATGATGTGGACAGTGGTATTTTGGCATCTGACTTGCTCTTTGTACTACATAGTACTTGTGTATTTGCATCAGCATTCACTACGAGATGAGATATTCATTGAATTTTTAGTAAAATCACGATACAGCCAAAATCTACACACTATGATAATGCTACATCATTACTGAGCTAGAGGAAGCAGTAAAGAAGTATCAGCTGTAGTTAGAAGGTAAATGAACCTGACAGCCTGGTCCTGAGAGGGTCGTGTGTCCTGCAGTGTCTCCTCCAGGTAGAGTCCAGAGTGGGCTTCTCTGCCCTGAGTGGGTGGTCTGACGTCTCGACGACTCTTAGTCACTCCTGGAAGTAAGAGAAGCCAAGATGAACCGAACTGCTGAGCTTTAGGAGGTATCTGAAATGCGATTGCTGGTGTTATTGTCATACAAGACATAACACGACAAAAGCAAGAAACAAAATGACAGAAAAATGAGACAAACGACACAAAACAAAAAGTTACAACGAGACTAAAAAATGGACAAACAACATGTGAGACAAAAAAAGACACAAAACAAAAGTCAGACAAAAAAGACAACAAAAACAAGTCAAAATATTACAAAAATGAGACACAAAGCGACATGAATGAGACACAAAACATTACAACAACAACAAAGTGACAAAAAAGAGACAAACGACACAAGCGAGACAAAAAGGAAACACAAAACAACAAAAAATGAGAAATAAAAACATCAGACAAGCAGCAAAAGTCTCACAAAAGACAAAAATAAGACAAAAATATTGCAAATATGAGACACAAGAGAACAATGAGCAATCTAGTATTTTACTTTATGATCAAAACAACTTGTCAAGGAAATTACTTTAAATTTATAATTTTATTAATTTACAATCTGCAGTTAATGTCTTCTCTGGAATTTTTACACTTTGAGAGCCGGTTTTTGCCCACGGGCCGCATGTTTGACACCCCTGCTTTAAAGTTTTGTGCACAGCTGTGTAGAATGTAAACAACAATAATTAAGGAATCCATCTTACCCTTTCTGCTTGACTTGGGCAGCTCCATTATCAGCTTATACTGCAGCTCTGCAACGTCCATAACAAGAGAAGCTTGAGTGCATCAGACCGGCCATGTGTGGACAGAGACCTGCCTGCTCTGATGCTGGTTGATGCCTCAAACACTGAGCTGCATGCGGTTTGCTCTGTAAAGTGACACCGGATCTCCGTCCACCTCCCACTGAGAAACCATCAAACCCTGGAGTTGCTAAGCGACCACCATGCTTAGATTGAACGTCCGTCCTGTCAGCAGCTCATCAGGAGACAGGCAGGTCTCTGTCATTAACCAGAACTCATTAGATAAGGTCACCCCCGCTAAATGGAAAATAACAATATGAATTCTTTAGATTAACTGTTTGCCCTTCTGGGCCACAAAGTTGGCTGATTCCTTGATGAATCCCATAATTTTGCGATTTCCTACTGGGAATAATCAGCTCCTCTGTCTTTCTATTTATCTTATAGAAAAAAGTCTCAGAGAGGTCAAATCAGAACATTATTTAAAAGTGTCTTAAATTGAAACTCTTTGGCTTTTCAATGATCTTATTACTTTAAATATCATGCTCTCAATTTATGAATGCTCCTCAATTTTTTAATTTATCCTTCTCTATTCCATAAACCATTTTGCATTGACTGTTTGTAAAAGCATGGCATCCTGCAAATAACCCAGTAAGACCCAAATATAGCAAAAAAAAGAGAGAAAAAAATAGATAATGTATTTTTTAATTTTGTAATCATCGTTATCTAGCATTATTTTCATTACAAATTCATCATAATTTTCTAAAATTTTCGGTTACACATCCAAGTAAACTTCGTAAAACAAGGTTAAATAGCTAATCAATAAGAATATTTTCTAAGTTCATTCTCTTTCATTCCTGCCCTTGTTCCACCTCCCACCGGTCTCTTTACCTTTATTCTCCCGCCTCAGATACTCTATTTCTGCATGGAGCTTCTCCAGGGTGTCCTGGTGCTGCTGCTGGAGGAACTGGAGGTTCCTCTGCAGGGACTCTATCCGGGGGTCGGAGCCGCCGTGCCGGGGCTCCTCTGCGGCCGCTGGCCCCGCTCCTCTGTACGCCGGAGGGACAGCAGGCAGCGGCTGCACCTGGTCGGCTGGTAACCGTCGAGGGGAACGAGGCTTCGCGAGGCGCCCGACTCTGGTCCAGTGGGGCAAATGGCGAACTGGTGGCAGGTTGGACATGTCTCCGGTTCTAACGACCAACGAACCGTCTTTACTTCTTTGATTTCGACGACGACTAGCTTACAAGCGACGCAGCACATTCATCCAGCGGTGTTCCTCCTCCCATTATGTCCCAGATTAGACTAGTTAACCAACAACCAGCTAGTTAACTAAAAACAACCAGCTAGTTAGCTAAACTATGCTGCTAGTCAACAGATCAACTCACTAACTTTTGCTCTCATTTGACATGCGCGGGACTTACACACAACGTTGCCATGGCAACTGATTTTAGTGTCTTTGGGCCCTTCTGATTGACTTTCATGCAAGACCCGCCTCCTTCAATATGATTGGCTCGAGTCACGGTGCTGCGTCATGCTGTCTGCTCCGAATGAGACAGAGCGCCCCTAGCTGACAATATGGGAACTGCAGTTTGATCAAACAAATGCAGTAGTAATGTAGGTCATAATTTTTTGAATATTTTTTGATATTGTAGATGTATTCCACGGTCTGGGTCGGACCCCCTGGCAGTCTGTGGACCGTACGTGTGACCCCTCCGCACACAGGTTAAGAGTATTACTTGTAATGTATACTGTGTGCGGAGGGGTCACACGTACGGTCCACAGACCGGTACCGGACTGTACGTGTGACAGCTAAGTTCTAGTGAAGGAGAAAAGAAAAGATCCTTGACAGCTGACAAAACTCTCAACATCATGACCTTTCCTTTCACTTTATTCATGATGCAGCTCCCAAACAGTAAAACAGTAAAGGTTACATCACACAAGAGAACACTGAGAGTGTGTCTGCTATGGATATGACGACATTAAAACGCTTTTTTGACAATAAGAGACAATATGGAAGATCGAGCAGAAGGCCTAGTCTTTGGAAATGTGTAGGTGGTGTGGGGCTGTCCTCTCCATGCCTGCACTGCGGTATATATATAGATATATACACACACAATAACAACAATAACTTAATATACAATATTTACAGGTAGGGTGACAGAACTAATAAAACGAAAACGCAAAATGACATACAAAAACAATAATCCAAATCAGTGACAGATCTCTAACTGGAGTGCACACAGCCCAGTCTTTTTGATGGTTACACTTCATTTTGTGATACTTCAGAGCTGGTATTAGGACGCTACCTCCCTACTTCCTGCACCAATCTGCTGTAATCTAACTCTTTAGTTATCTCAGCTTTTGCGCAAATCGTCGTCGCGTTGCTTATTCCAATACGATTCCAATTAGGATGGCCGACAGCAATGATTGTATGAAACAACAGAAAAGTGACGCATGCATCAGTTTTTATAAAGAGACTGGAACTTTCTCCTACCTGTTTCTGCAAAGACGTCACCATCACATTACTAACTGAACAGAGCAGCACGTGCAGAGACAGAGAGCCTGTGGGTGAAGTTATATCAGGAATGTACGCTCAAACAAATTAATATCTAAGAAAAACCTCAGAGAAAGTCGTCCGACGAGAGACAAAAAGGCAACAAAGCAAACACACACCATGTAGGTGAATCTGTCCTCCTGTCTGTCCCGCTGACAGTGCTACTGTACCGGCTTCATCGTAAACTATCCTCAGCCACACGTCATAAAATGCGCACTTATTCAGCATCTTAATTAACTGGAAAAACGCTGAGGAGGTAACGCCTTAGAGCAGGGGTGTCAAACATGCGGCCCGTGGGCCAAAAAGGGCCCTTCAGGGGTCCAATCCGGCCCTCAAAGTGTAAAAATGACAGAATATATTAACTGCAGATTGTAAATTAGTAAAAATATAAATAACTTCTAGACCATGACATGTTGTTTTGCTGAAAATGTAAAATATTATATTGCTCACATTGTCATTTTGTGTCTCGTTTTTGTAACATTTTGTCCTGTTTTTGTCTGACGTCTACCGTTTGTCTCATGTTTTTGTCATTTTGTTTCTCGTTTTCGTTATGTTTTAGTCTAGATTTTGCCAATTTGTGTCATTTTGTGTCTCACTTGTGTTGTCTCATTTTTTTGTCGCTTTGTAACTTTTTGGTCTAATTTCTTGTCAGTTTTGTTTTGTTTCATGTCATTTGTCTCATTTTTTTTGTCATTTTGTTTCTCGCTTTTGCTGTTTTGTGTCTCGTTTTTGTAATATTTTGTCCCGTTTTCGTTGTCTTTTCTCCGACTTTTTGTCTCACTTGTTTTTTGTCTTATTTTTGACATTGTGTTTCGCTTTATTTGCTGTTTTGCATGGCGCTTTTGGATTTTTTGTCTTGCTTGTGTTGTCGTCTTCATTTGTGTGAATTTTTGTCTCCTTTTTGTTTTGTCTCTTTTTGTCGTTTTGCATCTCATTTTTGTCATATTTTGTCTTTTTATTGTCTTTTTTTGTACGACTTCTGTCATTTTGATTTGAAATTGAAAATATTTTCCTTGAGAAATTTCAGGTTGTTCATAATGTTTTCTAAAAAAAATTCCTTAAATGTAAACATTTCAGAATGTACTTTTTTTTGCAGTAAAACAAAGAAAAAAATGGAGTTGTGGTTATTTATAGGTTATTATGCTGTGATTTTACTGGTCTGATCCACTGGAGATCAAACTGGGCTGAATGTGGAACCTGAACTAAGATGAGTTTGACACCCCTGCCTTACAGGAAGTAAAGTGGACCTGGAAAAAAGAAGATGCAACGGAGGAGCCCTTAGTTTTCAGTGGAGGTCTACCTGAAGTTGATCAAATGAGTCACATCTCGCTACGTCTTCTCAACGAATCTCGCTGCTCGTTAAACACCTCAAACACTTCACACACGCACACAAACTCCTATCTGAAAGCAAATCAAAGCAGAAGATGAAGTTTCCTACTGAGTTAGAGGACTTTGTTAGGATGTACGGCTAAACTCAACATCAACAACACACAAATATTTCAGGTAAAATACACATTTCCAACCAGCACTCCAAATCAAACACAATCCACCACGCTCAAATAACGCACAAAACAATGTAAATCTTTTTTTTTTCAGTGTAAAGAAACGTTTTCTCTTTTTCTTCTCATAGAACTCTTTCTTAAACTTCATAGCTTATACTATCTCTTCGTCGACATTCTCACATCTAGCGCACGTTTCCATTTGGACAGGAACTGTAAAACAACTAAAACTGCACTAAAACTCTTCTAAATAAGCAAATCTAAGCATCTACAAAAAGCGTGTTCAGCATGTTCCACTCGCCATCGTTCTCTACAGTACTTCAACAGTGCAAAAACATTCAGACTTTGGCTTTAAGATCAGCCTAAATGTTACTTCTCTAACATTCAGTCCAACATTAATGCCGTTTCTCTTCTACATTCAGATTTGATTATACTCGCTAAACACCGACAGGATTGAAAGACAAAAAACAAAACAAAACAAAAAAAGACAAAAAAACGTGGAATGGTGTGAAGAAATTTACCAGCTAACAGCAGCGTGAGCTCCTGTCCACCTGAAGAACACGCCTCAGGCTAATGCAGCATTTTTAACGTGATTGTGATCAAAGACGCTCTGGATTTAAACCTATATTAAACATAGCAGTGGGGTAACGAGTGCTGTCTGGACCCATTTTCTGCCTGCTGCTTGAAAACCAGCCGCTTATCAGCACTAATCACATCAGAGTGACGCTTTCTGCACCACATGGTGTCAATGAAAGGACACGGTCTTTGATATTAAGCAAGTATAGAATGAGTAAAGTGTCAAACAGGGTTTCCATTCTTACTGAACCACTATGGTAGCGTACAGTGGGTCGAAAATAAAACATCCCACGAAAACAAAACCACTTTTTAAGGTCAGTTTGGCAACAGTTTTGTAACTTCTGGACACCAACTGCACCAATAATCTCCACTGTCAGCAAGCACATTTAAAAAAAGAGCAAAACCCAGAAAATAGAAGCCATGGAGGCAAAAAAAAAAAAGGGTGTAAGACAGACATATATTTGATGAGAATGATAAATTTCCAGCCTCTCTCAAGTCCTCCTGTAGGCGTGAAGCAGATCCTGCACATCTCCAGCTTCAGATGTTGGTAAAAGATTCATTTTTGTCCCTGTTGCAAAGTCCTAGCGTGAATGTGTTGATCTTAAAAAGCTGTTTATGTATAGACGAGTCCTCTATGTGACTACCTGGCAATGATTGCTCCTGCAGCCTGATGAGGAGAATCTTCTTGGCATTTTCAGTCCTCACCGCGTCCAACACCGGTCCGAGTTTAGTGTCGACGTGTGGAAATACTGTCACAGCTCATCCCCGGAGTTCCAGTGAATCTAAAGCATTTCTAAGTGACAACCACGAGACGGAGGTGTCGGTTTGGTTCATTAGTGATGCGCTGAGTGCAAATGACTGACATCATATCCACACTCTGAGAGGAAGTGCAGGACGGTCAAACACAGAGCCCTGACTGCAAAGCTGTGAGGCGGCGCTCGATGCACTCCTTACCTGCAAACACAAAGGGGAAGAGAAAGAAGAAAACAGGTGGTGGGTGGTTCAGCAAAACAAGTCAAATACATGCTGGGTGAAGGTTTGTTTGGCTTAAAGCAGGGCTGTCAAACTCATCTTAGTCCAGGCTCCACATTCAGCCCAATCTGATCTCCAGTGACCAGTAAAATCACAGCATAATGAGCTATAAATAACCACAACTACTAACGTTTATTTTGTTTAGTGCAAAAAAAGTTCATTCTGGAAATGTTCACATTTAAGGAGTTCTGTTTTTGTTTTTTTTAACAAAACATCATGAACAACCTGAAATTTCTTCAGACAAATAAGTTCAACTTCAGCAACATTCAGCCTCGGTTTATCGTTTCCACATTACAAAAATGAGACACAAAACGACAAAATAACAACGAACAATCCGGTATTTCACTTTATGATCAGAACAACTTGTCATGGTCTAGAAATTACTTTAAATTTGAGTAAAAATCAGCTAAGGAGTAACAATGTGTAACAAATCATCTAGACATTCAAATTCTTTTATTGATTAATCAAAGGACATTTTATTACACTCTGATGATTGCCTTAACAACAGACACATATGAAAAGATAGTAAAGTAGGCACGCTTTTGACAAGTTTCCAAAATTACGCTTATGTATGTTACTTTTGACGGGAAAAAAGTTCACTTTTGTCCGTCAAAAAGTAACATACATAAGCGTAATTTTGGAAACTTGATAGACCATTTGTCAAAAATGTGCCTAGTTTACTATCTTTTCATATGTTTCTATTGATAAGGTAATCATCAAAGTGTAATAAAATGTCCTTTGATTAATCAATAAAAGAATTTGAAGGTCTAGATGATTTGTTACACATTGTTACTCCTTAGCTGATTTTTACTCATTTATAGTTTTACTAATTTACAATCTGCAGTTAATGTCTTCTCTGTAATTTTTCTACTTTGAGGGCCGGATTGGACCCTCTGGAGGACCACTTTTGGCCCACGGGCCTCATGTTGGACACCCCTGGTTTAAAGTCATGCAGCTAAGCCACATTAGTCTATAAGCAGTGACCTAACCAGGCTTTCAGAATAATCTGAAACTTACAGAATGGATGGAGCCTTTTCAAGCTTTCTAAAATGCAATAAGAAAGACATATGTAGCTCCAGAACCAGAGAGAGGTCGTGACGGTGCAGAGCAGAGACAGACGCTTACATTTGCTAACGCTGAGGATGTCGTCCTGTTCAGTGAGCAGCAGAGACAAACCCTCCATGAGCAGCAGAGCTTTGTGGTAGCGCAGGATCGATGCTTCCCCCTGGTGGAACATCTCGTCCAACGCAGCAGCCTGAACCTGAGAGGCACCGGGACACTCCAGTTTAGTTTGACCTCGAACAAAATAACAATTCAATGCAATTTAATTTACAGAAGCCATGTGCCTGAAACCTCCAGAGCAAACCCAAAGGCGACAGTGGTGAGAAAAACCTCCCTTCTAATGAGAAGAAACCTTGAGCAGAAGCCGGCTCATAATGGGACAGAGGGCTTGAGCTCAGGTGTTACAACTGTGGTCGTATGTGAAGTTGTTTCTTGAGCCGATCTGATATTCAAATAGAGCCACCACTGGGATCGGACACCAGGATGACGGGTCGGCGCAGGATTGGTAGGGCTCCTGTAAAAGCCGGTATTAAAGGAGGAAGGATGTCGTCGTCAGAGGGCCTGCTATCCATCTACCACTGCTTCCAGCCAGCACACAGCCAGCACAATTTATTGTAAAACCCAGTTTGTGGTAATGTATGGTTACCACCCCGGCTTCCCGGCTGCTGGGGACAGCTAACACAGGCTATGAGCGCCTGGTTAGCTGCTAGCAGGTTGCTTTCCATGGTTCCAGTTCAGAGAGCCTCGCCTCCAGAGTTACTAAAAGACTACATTTATTCCTTGTGCCATTATCACTAGAGGAGGGATAACTGAACATGTGAAATAACATCAGAAATAGTGGTTAAGGTGCAGTCCTCACTGCTTTAGTAAACAGTAATGCTGTCATCTGAAGCCTCTTTTGTTCCCTATTACTCAGTGTGCATTTCTACAGCACATAGAAAACACAATTTAGCCGTTAAAAGAACATTCTGGGGCTGAATGCCGTCACAATATCCCTGTTATTCCAACAATCATTTGAACTCCTCTCTGGATTAATAAAGCATCCATCCATCCATCCATCCATCCATCCATCCATCCATCCATCCATCCATCCATCCATCCATGTGCTTGGACATTTGTTGAAGAAAAAGTTCATATCAAATGCCAACTTTTTAATCTTCATACTAACCCTGAGCCCACATATATCTAAATGTTTACACTGGTGACCTGCTGCTTTATAACCTTTGTGTCCTTCTCTCTGTCCCCTGTCCGTTTTTAGTTTTCTTTTTTAAAATTTACCATCTGAACAGTGTGGCTGAAGAGCAGCCGTTCAGCAGTGATGGAGGTGATCTGGTCCATCAGACGGTGTTTCCTGGTGAAGAAATGCTCCAGACGGGTGTTGAGGGCGCGACAGGACGCCACGCTGGACTTGTACAGCTCATTCAGCCTTTTCACCACTGGATATGGACAGAAAAGAGGTCATTAATTATCCTCCAAGTCACTTATTGCACATTCTGTTTCAATTTTTGAGTAACTGACAAATTAAACACCTTTCCCGTTAGGAGGGGAAACGATTCATACCTTGTTTGACGGTAGCAGACGGGTAGAGTTTGCCCTGTTTGACTCTCTCCATGGCTGTGTGTAAGGCTGTGGACAGGAGTTCTGCAGTCTTTAGGTAGAGAACCAGCTGTTCTGCATGGCTGAGGAGGCAATCACACACAGAGAATACATGAAACCAAATTACAAACTGACAGTTGAAGCTTGACGCAGAAACATCTGCATGGCAGGAGTGTAACAAGGAAACATTAAGCACCAGAAAACACCGACTGTAGAAGATGAGGTGGAGATTCTTTATCATTCAGATCACAGCAGAGCTCTGGACTGTTTCTTCATTCCGCTCCCAACAGATTTCTGACCATCAACGCCCACAATCACAAAACATTCTGACTCCTCACGCATACAAAGTTTCATTGATTTTGCATCTTTTCTTTTCCCGCAAGGAAAACGCATTATTTTACACTGAAGTCACCCGTTAATGAAAAATGCTGGTAATAATGAAGCAAACTTAGAAATGCATTCCTAAAAAGGCATCATTCTGAAGCAGCGAGTACATGGAGTGGTAAAGTATCTCATCTAGGCATGTGCCGGTTACCGGTTTTAAGGTATACCACGGTATGAAAAAGTCAAGGTTTCAAAACCACTAAAATTTTCCGTCATACCGTTCCTGCGGTATGAGCGTTTTTTTTAATGTGACGTCTCATCAGGGAGAAAGTAGAGGTCCCTCACGCTGTGTGAAGCTGCAGCCTAAAGCGCCCCTTCCCCCGCTCACCTGCGTTTGTTGTGAGTGACAAGCAGGCAGCTCTGCAGGCTGTGTGATGGCTGAAGGAGGCGAGCCCCCCGAACTTTTTCCGCCGTCCAAGCGGACTAAGTCGGCTGTTTGGGAATACTTCGGCTACCGTAAAAAGCCAGACGGCCACGGCTTGGAGGAAGAAGGTCGCCCGACGTGCAAAACGTGCTTGAGGACAGTGGCAGCCCGAGGAGGCCATACATCGAATATGATAGCGCATCTACGGGAGCACCACCCATCGCTGTATGCTAAATTAAAGGTGCTGTCTTGAAATGAACGAACGTATTAGCGTCTGACATTAGTGAAATGAGCTTGTTACCGAGGCAGATATGGTAACTACCATATCTTATCTTTTCTTCATTTCTATCTTTTAGTAACTTTTTTATATTTTAACTGAGGCAGATAATGGTAACTAGCTTGCTAAGGATTTATCTTAGCATGCTAGTTACCATATCTGCCTTAGTACTGCATTTAATTTTTATGAATATTATTTTATTTTAAAAGAATTCAGTCATTTATTTTAAATACATAATTTCTAATGTCCATCATGTTCCATATATTGTTTAAAAATATAAGACTGTTCAATTGAAACGTTTTTTTCCTTTTTTTAAAAAAAAAATACAGACATTCAAAGTACACATTTTAGAGCTGCAATCATAATACCGTGAAACCGTGATATTTTTGCCTAAGGTTATCATACCGTCAGAATCTCATACCGGCCCATGCCTAATCTCATCAGGGTTTTCCATCCGTATTCATTCCATCTCTGTGAATTTGTGCATTTCTACTGGAGTTTCCATACTGCAACTGCATTCCTCCTCTGATCTTCTCCTTATTTTACAATGAACTCCTGGTTGATGCTCCTGTTGTCTTTATTTATGGGCAACAAAAAATATTGTTTCCTTGTTTGAAAAAAATCTAAAATATCTCCAAATTTCTGAAAATTTTCAAAAAAAAAAAAACCTTCAAAAAGAAAATCCCAATAATTCCTAAACAGTTTCCTCTAAAAGTTCTATTTTTTTAAAAAAAAATCCTCCAAATTTTGCAAGAACATTCTTGTAAATATTTTCAAAAAATGAGCAAAAATCTTCCAAAAAAATCCTAAAAATATCTGAAGTGAGTCCATATATATCAGTAAAACCTCTAGGTGAGGTAATCAACGTCTATCCAATCTATATTTGTCTGAACAAAACAACTCAAAACTAGTGAACTTCTAATATTTTCTTAATAACATTCACATAAAAAAAATAAACCAAAATTCAGTGAAAATTTTTTTGTGAATGTTCTTAAGGAACATTTTTAACATTTCTTTTTTTCCACCAAAAATGTTCAAAGATTTCCCAAAAATGTTAAAAATGTGAACATCAGAAGTTTCACTGTGAAAACATATATATTTTTCCATGTTTTCAAACTGTAGAACGGGTCAATTTTGACCAGCAGGACGACACAAGGGTTAACAAAAGAAGTCCCTTCTGCATACAAACATGAGATCTAGAGGATGGCGTCTTGTTTCACTCCAACCAGCTTCACAGTGTCTTTGTTTGATCGGCTGCAAACATTACTGTGTTTTTACCAAGCTATGACCACAGTTTGGCCTTTTCTATCATCAAAAATGGTGCAAACAGTCCAGAAGATGCACCTGAAAGTGATTTTCCATCCAGACTAGATAAACGGTATCATCACCACCAGCTCCAGCTAATATGTCCTCACCTCCACTCTCGGCTCAGTGAGCTGATCTGATCTGCCACCAGGCTGTGCTGCTGAAGGAGGGAGGCGTGAGAAACGTCCCCCTGCTCTCCTGCGATCACAGCACCGCGAGCTCCAGCCACCTCCATCAGACAGCGGGCGAAATCCAACGTGAAACGCAGGCTCTGCACGGTGTCCGTATGCTCCTGCTGCACTCCGACAGAGAAAGCAGGACAATATTAAACAGCGGACACCAGCGATGTGACTTAGCATTCAGTCTGCATCGGTGGAGAAACACATACACCTAAAGGCAAAAGGTCACTCAGTGCATTTCATTATTCTGCTCTCGGATTCTGCCCTAAGCTATTTCACCACCCTGCCTGGAGCGAAAGACACTTCTGCAACACTGGCACCCTCTCTTTCTACTTTACTCGCAGTCAACACTCTCTTGAAGCACGTTAAACATTCCTCATTTCAAGATCATGTTACAGTGACTTATGCACACAACAGAAGATCTAAAGGAGGACTCCCGCCTCGCTGCATTCCAGAGCCGAGCTAAGAAGCCTGCTGCTCACCTCCATCAGCGTCTCCTCAGGCAGCTCGGGAGCCTCAAAGGTTACAGGACCGCCCATGTTGGCTGTGATGGGATCAGTGAAGCTGTAACGAGGGCTGGAAGGAGCCTCAAAGCCATCCAGATAGGTGCCTGTCTGGGGGTAGCGGCTGGTGAAGGAGCCTGCAGGACTGACTGAAGTGAACGAGCCTGTGCAAGTCGGAAAAAAGAGACGACGAAGCGTGAACAAAAAAAACCTTTCATCAAATGTCAGGAATTTCCACTGTGGTGCAAAAAAGACCACAGTATACTACTTGTTGCTGGCATTCATGCTTTCTCATTGCCATTCTTTGTTCACAGAAATCTTTACTTACCTCCATAATATTTCATTTAATTTCCACATCACGCAAAATGAAAACGATGATCTATTTGGTATGTGCATGGCATAATAATACGGCTACGATAAGAGATATGGAGACTAATCAGCTGCATGAAGCTGTGTCAGCATCTACCTGAGTATTTCCTCTGTCTGGAGGTATGAGGGGGGGTGTTGCCGCTGGGTGGAGAGCCCACAGTGAACACCACCTGTGCTGGGCTGCTGGAGCCGGGTGCAAATCCTCCCCCACCACTGGGGGGCCCTGAAAGATCCAAGATCCAAGAAATACATAAGCACGGCAGAATTGAAAGAATTAACTCCGACAGCACAGGATAACAAAAAAATTGCGGGCATTACTCCATAATTAGCTGCTGAATAGTCGTGTAATGAAGCTGTAATGATTCATTTGAGTTTTTGACTGAACACCTGAGCGTTTATACATCTTTGTTGCTCTAAACTAAGAGCCGTGCGTACCTGTTATGTCTATGGCTTTTTCCGAGGTCAGGTTCTCGTTGCTGCCTCGGTCGCTCACGGGTCGACCCGGACCGAACGCGGCCATCAGCAGCATGTCAGACAGACGACCGGCACTCTGAGACCTGCACCAACGACAAATCCTTCTTTAACACGTGCTGCTTAATAAAGGCGTTTTACTAGCAGCCCACTGTATGCCTTTGTTTGCTTGCTAGCTACATTTAACAGTCCTCCTCGCGTCTTGACCTTCTCTCTTCATAAATAAGAAGAATGAAGAAAAGGGGAAACCTGGTTGTTATAGATTCCATATTGTCATATAGCTTCGTATACAATAAAACTAATTGTACACTACACAGAACAAAACAGGAAAAAGCACCGAATCGATGACCTAAATATGTAGCAGACAACGGGAATTGATGGGACTCCCCCACAGTTTAATCAGCTGTTCCTTCTATCATTTCTGATGGATAAGTCCCGGTGGATTTGCAGTAGGATCACAATCATGTGATCGTCAGCAGGCAGATGATGTAGTGTTCACTGGTTGTCATGGTTACAGTGATACCGTGCTGATGTCTCGCAATGATACAGGAATCTATAAAAAAAAATCTACATTTGTCCAAAATTGTTAGAAATTTTCCAGAACTTGCTCAAATTCCCCTCTTTTCATGTTCACAATCTGTCCAAAATGAGTCAAACATCTAGGATGGCTTAGCGGGGTTCCAAAAATGACTAAAACAAAAGAGAACATGTCCAAAATGACTCATAAAATGCGTATGCTCTCAAAATGTTCTTAAAATTTGTCAAAAAATGACCCGAAATATGTGCAAAATGACGAGAAAATACTCACATTTGTCTAGAGTTTTCTCAAAATATCCTCCTTAACTGTTCAAAAACTGTCCAAAAATCAGTTAATTATGCTCAGATTAGGTGACGAATTATAGATGAGTACTTCAAGGTTGAAAAGTTAAAAATCCAGCATTTCTTTCTCATTCTACAGTTTGTGGCTCTGACATGTTCTGTAATCTTGAGTCATGCATTTCCAGTCTGCCATTGGGTGAAACTCAGCAACACATAATGCATTTCAAATTCCAAAATATTTAGTTTGCCATTATAAAAGACCTTCAATCTGTCCTCCATCTACAGCCGTATATTTCTCCCTGGATATACAAGAGTGAGATCGACAAACGGAGCAGCAAAAACAATCATCTGACCTTCCGAAGCCTTTGGTATCATCGTTCAATCTATGGATGCACTGGGCGGGATGGCTGACTGGTGCGGGGGCTTGATGTCCCAGATCTCTGAGCTCTCCTGGAGCGGTTCTGCAAGGCGAGCCGAGGACCAAACCCTTCTGTGTCAGGAAGGTCATGAGGTTGGGAGAGCTGCTGGGGGGTTTGGGGAATTCAAATGGAGGGATGGTCTGAGGAGAGGGGAGAGAGAGGTGGGAGTTTTATATTATCCACACACATTCCTCCGTCACATATACACATATATATATGTATAGACGTCTGACTCACCCTGGAGGGGGAGCCGAGGATTGTGGGAAGGGGGTTACGCTGCATCAGCTCACTCAGTCTGGGGGAGGAGTGTAGAGGTCGGACAGCCATCAGTCCTGTGGAGGGGGCGGCTACTGGGTCCGAGTGCTGCTTCCTGATTTTCTGCCTGCCGCCGCCACTAGCACACTCCAGCAGACAGGGGGCGCTGTGGAGCCGCGTGCCGAGGCCCGCCGCCTGCGGGTGCTGCTGTGAAACGAGTCTGGGCTCGGCGTGCTGCGGAGCTGCGAGGCAAAGAGGGGCAGAAGGTCAGGATATCTGTGCTTTTAGACAGCAGGTGGTTTAGTGAAACGAAGTGTCACACAGGACAGAAAAACAATAAAGCTTCCAAAAGACGGACGAGTCGGGCCTGGCTGTCCTGCTGGTGCACATGTCCAGACAGAATGCGCAAACAACTGGTAGTGAGAGGAGAGCATGTGGGCGGTTGGTTCTCAATCAATAACTTCTACAACCGCAGACCACATCGACTCCAGAGACGGTTTGCAAATTCTAACCACAACCTTATTTTTTTGTGCCGGCAGTACAGTTTTCAGGAAACATCTCCTCTTTAGGGGTGCAGTTAGTAATTACCCCATAATTAATGGCTCTGTTTGATTAATTTGTGTTAACATTTGCCCTATAAACAAACTCTTCATCACAACCTACCAGAGCCCCAAATCATGTCTCAAAATTGCCTGTTTTGTTTACCCGACTCCCCAAAGACACTCGATTCACAAACACAGAAAAGCAGTTAGTCATCACATAGGATTCATGAATGATGTAAAGGATTAATGAGTGCAATCAGTCGATCTTTTAATCAGCCAATCAAATGGCTGCCATTCTGCCCCGAGGGGTCCCGAGATAAATCTGCTCCACATAATTACAAATCGAAGGGAGAAAGCAAAGTTTGTTTACATCATCCCTTTAAAAACACGTTGAATATCTGAAATGGAAAATACCTCTTTGGTTGATCTGTTGACAACTTATTGCTCCATTTTAAAGGGTTGGGAACCAATATGCAAATCATATAGCAGCAGTTTCAACAATATAACTTCTAGACGTCCACATTATGACCGAGTAGCTCTGGACGAGACGTACAATGTAGTGAAAGCTGTGATCTGGAACTGTCAGAGTGGCTTTTAAAGTGAAAACTGTCCTTTAAGCTACCTTGAGGAGAGAGCTGGAATGGTCTGGCGCCTCCCAGGGAGAGTCTGCGGTTGGTGGTGCCCGCTCCCTGCCCGTATGGCGGCGAGGGTCCGGTTCTAGCGAAGCCCAGCAAGCTTCCACTGCTGCAGCGGCGCACTGGTGTCGACGGCCTGATAACATAAAGGTAAAGGGTCACTGCAGCTCAATCGACAAACGCTGGCAAAGCTCCGTTTAAATCAGTATGTTTGGACACGGACTGTGGTGAGCCGTCCTGTTTGGTGGAGTGGAGGTTCTGCTCCATGCGCTGGTAGTTCTGGACCTGAGAGGGGACTGGGATAGGCAATGACTGGCCGTGGTTTCCATAGCTACCGCCACAGTTACTTCCCGAGAACTCGCCGGGTCTGTCGATAGAAGCGAGAAGAACACAGAGTGCCAACGGAAGTGTGATAAAGCTAGCGTTTACGGAGGATACTCTGTTACTGTTAATACTGCCAAACATGCACAGAGAGGAGTTATTAATTAAAGTTATTAAAGACTAACAGGACAGGACATCAGTTAACTAAAAAGCATGTATATTATTAATTCTATTGAGCTATTTTAATATGCATTTAAATTTAGAATGCATTCAAAATATGTGACAGACTTCTAAAAGCACAAACTAATTAATTTACTAAACTACTAGAAGATTTCGATCTGCTCCACCTTCATCTCTGCTTCCATGTCATTTTCATGTCATAATATTCTGAACAGAACCACTCGTACCACAGGAAGCTCTGTGCCGTTACCTGACAGGACTGGGAGATCCGCTGTAGGTCGGTGACTGCGGCGGCGTTTTGGCTTGACTACACAGACCAGCAGAAGCCAGCAGAGAGCTAATTAAAGCGGAGAAAAGAAACAAGGCGGCTTTAATAATGCACCGTCTCAGAGAGGGGCCGTAGATTCCCACTTTTAATGTAAATGTAATTACTGACATCATTTATCACCCTTAATCAGCCGCATTCTGAAACACTGTCAGACAGCAGCATTTAATTAGCACGACACAGGTGCTGGCAGTTGATGAATTATTAGTTTGTTGCTTCTCACCCGCTGTTCATCAGGCTGTCCTGCAGCACTTTACTCTCACATGTCAGCTCACCCGCTGGAGAAACAGGAAGAAGAGCAACAAGAGGATTTCACAACGGTTAGATATTATGCCATCCTTTAATAATAAACATTAAGAACAAACACTGAAAGGAATAGATATCCAGACTACACTGCAAAAAATGTCAGTAAATTTTAGGGTGAAAAATTGTCAACTGTAAAACAGTAAAAATGTAAACTCTAAAACAGTTTGGTCCAGTTTATATAACATGGAATCACCGTAAAGATGTATTTCATAACTCATTTATAGACTCGTTTGGTGTTTTTTTTGCTTATAATTTCCCAGAGGTTTAATGCTTGGTTAAACCCATGGATACTAAAACAAGTACTAAAGGACAAAGTATTGTAAAACAGTAAAATGTTCTGCCTGTAATTTATATCTTTGTTGTTGTAAGAGTTAAGGGACCAAAAAAGAAGTTATTTTATTCATTTAAAAAAAATTAATCCGTCATCGGAATTTTTTTCTGTCAAATATTAGAATCGGCCTCAAAAAATCCAGACATAGCAGAGCTCCAACTGTAGCTGGAACCTAAATCTGGCTGAGCAAGATGATTACAAACACCGTAAAAGTCATTCTGCTGTACAGGAAGTCAGGTGAGGTCTGGGCACAGCTTCATTTGACATTTCATGGTAAAAAATGGGTCCTCTTACTGGTGAAGTGAGCAGGCACCATAACAAAGTCGTCCGTGTCACAGGAGGAGGAGTTCTTGCTGCTGCCGCCACCTCCGGACGAGTCCTTGAGGAGGTAACCGGCGGCCTCCTGGGTCGGGGAGGCCAGAGCTTTGGCACGCAAATGCTGAGTCTCAGCAAGAGACTGCTGCAGAGACAGGGACACAGAAGGAGGCTTAAAATAGCAAGCAGTGAGGGGAAAGGCCAAATAAGTGGTCCACTTCTACGACTGCACTTAAAAAGCATTATACAGATGGCAAAACAGGCCCGATACATACGTAAATAATGAATACAAACCGGTGGCGAGGCGAGGTGGGAGGTGGAAGAGCTGCTACAAGAGCTGGCTGATGCAGAGCTGGGCAAACAGGTCATGGTCACAGTAGGAGTCGCTGCAACAAAATGCAACCAAAACTGAGACACAACTCAAGAATAGACGGGAATTCAGGTGCAGGGCATTAAAAGTTAACAGAAACTTTGCTTTGGCTGTTTGCTCAGACAAAAGGTCGACAGCATAAGTTTCATGTTACAAATCTGTTGTGATTTTCTAACGATAAAAAGTACATTTACATCATGCTTATGTGTGCAATACAACATATAATGGAAACACTGTCTGCTGCTTGAAGAACATGACATGCACTTTCACAAAACGTGTCACGTAACCGACCCAGTTTCAAGCAGGATCTATGAAGAGGTGCTTCTTCTTACTTACTCTTTTTCATGGATGAGCTCGCCTCCAGGAAAGGATGACTAAAAAACTCATCTATCAACAGCACAGAAAGAGACAGAACTAATAAGAGGTGGAGAAACAGATTAAGGATCCATAAAGTAGTACAAGATGCAACATGATGACTGTCAGTCCTGTTGTGTTCATGGCTTTATTTGTCATGGGGTTTATTTGTTTGTGAAACACTGAAAACTACTTTCACAGCAACATCAGCTGTGTGGGTAATGTGATTAGGTGACTATCAAGTAATGCAGAAATGTTTGAATCATCAATGGAAGTTTGCAAGTTTGATTAATTTTACTTTTAATGCTCGACATTCACTGACCAAAGTCCATGCGGTCCTTGTGGTTGCGCTGAAGCAAACCCAGCAGCAGGTTCCTCAGATGGCTGGAAGTCTCTCTGGGGATGCTGCAAACAAGAAACACAACAATCAGCAGGACAAAAAGTGCATTAAAAGGTCAAAATGTATAATATTACAGATAGAGCAACACTCGTATCTGCACCCAGTTTACTCTTCATGCAGATATTTATCAATAATAAAGCCAGGACGACTTTTAATGACCGGAAACATATAAATAATTGTCGTTTCTCACATTGTTGTCCATTAACTATTCCTAACCGTTAAAACAGATGCAGTATTTGCATATCTGTCTTATCTAAAATGCACTGCAGCGGCACAAATGCATTTTCAAACACAGCTGGGTTTTGTTCCTGAAGAATTTTTGCCCCTTTCAACTGGTTGTTCTCATCTAAAAGAAAATGCATTCAACAAATGTTTTCATTCTTAAAAGCAAAAAAAAAATGCCAAACATTGCAAAGTTTTCAGTCTTTCATTATAAAAAACATGCTGTGATGTTTGTATGAATCTTACTTGGGGCTGAGATTCTTGTTTTTCTCATAGAACAGCCGGAGGTCCTGGGGACTGCTGGCCTAAAGACGAAGAAGGAAGTCGTAGAAATAGTGGAAAACACGCAAATGTTAGTTTGTGCAAATACACACACAGCCCAAGCAACATTTCAGTCTATTTTTGCAATTATTTTTTACTGTAGCCAGCACTACACTGCCCTGATATACTGTACATGAAGGAGATAATTTGTTACAAAATAAATGTTACAAACATATATAAATCATTCAGAACTTGTAATGTTTTTTTTTTTCTTTTTTTGTATAGTGTCTTGTCACTGACTGTAACATCGCAAGTTAAAGCAGCTGGACATAAAAAAAAACTGATCTGCAGCTTTGACTTAAAAGTAGATAATTTAAAAACCAAACAGTTTTGTTTTTATGAAGTGTGAAAGCAAAAATTATGTTTACTTGTTAAATTTTCACAGATTTGCACTTTTGTTGCTAATTAGATCTTTAACTAGCGTGACACACTCCAGCCACTTGTGTACTAACAAAACAGCACATTTTACCATTTCTAAATGGTGCAAACAATAAAGCCGCCGAGTCGGTTTCAAAAATGCTGCGGAACCAGTTCAGTAAGGTTTTGTTTAACACATTTAATGTCACCACAGCATGTGTTTTCCATCACTTCAACCATCATTATTAAAATATTTGCTACAAGTTTATTTAATTTGTGCAGTTAGGTGAGTGTAAGCCGCATGCCACATCTTTGTAGCAGCCTGAAGAAGCCAAAAGGCGCAGCTGACAAAGCTGATAAACGTATTGGCACGGCTGACACGTGAGGGTGTAGTTTGGTTTAACGAAAGTTAGAAAGTGATGAGTGACAAAGTAGTTCAGTGCTGTAACCGCCAGACACAAAGAATGAAAAGCACTCCATCTGCCAAGCTCTTGTTATTTCGTCCCTGCTGTTACAACACATTCAAGCGGCCCGTACAAGTCCACAGTCTGGGAGCAAAATGACAAACTAAAAGGCACTTTCTGGCTCACAGAAAGAAACCCAGAACAAAACTTGCAACTGAAATAAGTGATACAAACAGTACTGGTTTTTGTCCATTACACAATTTCATCAGGGAGGCGTCTGCTTGGTCACAGTTTTATTCATCTACGACTCCAAACGTGCAGCTTGAAGAGCGACAATAAGAAGAACAGGGAGCCATGAAACTGATGGTGGTTTCTCCAAGATGTTTGGAACAACCCAGCTGACAAGTGGTGCTGCTTTCAAGGCAAAGGGCAGTCATTCAAAATACTGATTTGATCCATTTTTTTCTGTTCACTTTACTTTAAGTGCCTAAAATTCTGCTCAGTCCTGTTTATTCAAATTTCTTCTGAAATTAGCTGAATAAAAAAATGTATTTTTCTTCTATCTGCACACAATATAATCCATAAACTGAAGCTGGATTTTTGATACTGTCCCTGGATGAACAAAAAAAGAAATGCTCCACTGTGTTTCCTTGAATCATTCTTGATGGTGTTCTGCAGCATTTTCACCTGAAAAGGAGCCTTCCCAGTCAAACACTGGAACACTATGGTTCCTATGCTCCACAAGTCAGCCTTGGCATCATAGTTCTGGGACATGATTACTTCAGGAGCCTGAAAAGGACAAAGAGCAAGATCATTTTTGGTGCAACTCTTCTCTGGAACTCTTTGAAGGATAATTAGCAACTATATTGTTTTTGAGATTGCATTCAGCTAACACCATAAACATTTAAAGAAATAAAACTCTGCTGTTTCGGAAGCAGTCTCTAAGAAATGACTGTACACCTTCAAGCTAAGAATGAAAAAAACGTTTGTGCCTTTAATGGACTGTGATAACCTTTGGTCTGAGTAAAAACAGACAAAATGTGACTTTGCTCGGGTTTAACAACCAACTGAACTATTTGAGAATGCAGGAAATTATATCTCAGTGTTAAAACGAAGGCAAGCTGGATTGGCTTGACCTTCTTTCACCTCTCTTCTGAAAGCTTTTCTCGTGTTAGAACTTAAATATAACACGACCGGCATGACTGACAATGCTGCCAGTTATTTCTACGAAACTTTGGATTGTTGATTGTTGTTTCCTGTTTAACACTGGGAAAGCCTTCATCTTCCAATGTTAAGTGCTATGAGTTGTGAACCGGTGCTATATACATATAAATAAAACTGACATGAGCTGAATTAAAATGTGTTTACCATGTACATAGGAGACCCGCAGAGTGTTGCCGCCATCATGTTGTTCTGAAGGTACCTGGCAAAGCCAAAGTCCGCTACAGAGAGAGAGAGTAAGGGGGGGGAGGAAGAAGAAGAACCAAAAAAAGAACACAGAACAAGAGATTTTGTGTAAAAGTTTGCCTTTGTAAAAATGGAATACAGTAGCATTTTCATTCAGGAAATATGTATATAGGGAAGACAATCACACTGACTAAATAAAGAGAAAAAACTTTCTGAAGATGGTTCCAAAAAATAAAAACAAAACACTGTACTATAAGAAGTCATTTTTGCTGGATGCAGTTTCCCAACTGAACGGTCTATTTAACCCTTAGAGCCTGGGGCTACTTTCAGGGTAATATCACAACTTCTACTTTTAAACTCTTGGTCACTGTAAGGGCTTGTAAAACTTGCTATACCTTGTTTTTTTCCTGAACAGACTTTCGGGATCCAACCTCAACTGATATGATAATATTTGCAAGATTTTAAGCACAATTTCTATTGCAAAACTGCATGTTTTTACGGCTTGCAGTAGAGATATCCTTTCATATTCCCGTATGGGAACTTGCCCTGACTCCAGCAATATCAGAACCATGATGGTTGAATACCCTGACTTTAGGCCTCCACATCCTGATCTACTCCATATCTACTAGCATCTGATTTACTGTTATGGTCTGTCACTTTGCAACAAAACACACTTCTTTGTTTAAATCCCACATACTTGTTTTGATGCATTGTGCCATCGTCGCCGCATATCATCTATTTGGGTTTAGCGCCAGTGATCAGTACATCATTCCATCCTGCATTTCTATTGGTTGGTTAGTTGACGTAGCTCACAGCAGCAATCACACTGTGATTTGATCACCCCGAATTTCTGACACTGCCAGAGTTTTATGGCAGCTTCTCTTTGGTCACCATGACAACAGGCATCCTTGAACTTGTCTCAGTGCGACGTAGGACCACCGATTTAGAGCCACGACCAAAGATTCTCTCACCATTGTTACCTTTCGTCTGGGACGGCCAGAAACCACATCGTGTGTAGAGGTCTTTAGAGACTGGGAAGAATACGTGTCTGATGCCTAACAGACATAAAAGTCACCATTTTATTCCCTCTAGTCAGTCAAATGTACATAATAGCAGAGCACTGCACAGCTATGTTAACATCCCTGCAGTTATTGCACTGTATAGAGAATGTATCCAGATATTAACATTTCTATGCAATGCTCAGTTCATGAGTGATGGATCCACAGCTGTATGCAGGTTGTAGCTATGAATAAATATGACATACGTTCAAAGTAATTTTCCTCTCTGACATTTCATCACACAGAGAAGCAGTGGAAAGGTCAAGTCATGCAGTTTCATTTCCTTTGCACTCCACCTTGCATGCGATAAACACTTTGAGAGCGATTCAGCTCAGAGGAAGTGATGTGAATGTAAATGATGTGGACACTCTAAGGGTTAATATCTAAACCAATAAAAACCATTCATTATAATACTCCAGTAATAACGGGTCAGAGGGCTTCGTTGTGATTACAGGTGTAATGACAACGGAACATTATCACACCCGAGTTCAGCAGTTTGGGAGTTACGACTTAATAAAACACCCCAAGCAGAAAATATGAAGCCAGAAAAGAATTTTGCTGATTCTAGTAATTACACTATTCATTAATAAATATAAATGTTATCCAATATTCTTGAGTCAACAGCCTATAAAACAAGTGATTGTTCCTGATAATCCCTGCATCTATGTAATGTGTGTGTACAGTCGGTTTGTGTTGGTTTTCCCACAGTGGTCAGGATTATAACATTCGCTGCGACACAATCCTCAGACTTCCCTCCCGCTGGACAATCAATCTCCAGAGAAAAAAAGAAGTAACAGGCTTAAGGATTAGCAGAGTTTTCAACACACACTCGCTCATTTCACTCTTATTATTATTATTTTGCCGATTATATATTGCTGCACCAGCGTTACATTTTAATAAAACACGTGCGTTATATTTCAGGTTTTCTCTTTCTTGGCATTTTTCTTCCTCCCTCAGAAGGACACTACCAATGGTGAGAGTGAAATTCTAGACATAATTTAATGAATTTACCTCTAACAAGTTTAGTCTCGTAATCTTACGGTAATCATTTACCTTGGAGAGATCATTATTAGGTCCTGTCGCAATAAAACTGTCTGTAAAAAGGTTTATTAGGTTACACGAATTTCCATATTGGGCTTCATGATATTCAATTAGTTTTGGCTCCTGTGAAGGGTTCTCCTGCTTTCATATTAAATCTCACAAGCGCCGGTGTCTGTCTAAAGTGCTGTTGTTCTGTCGTTGTATTTTAATCATAAGATATTAGATTACACCAAGCACTGCTACAATTAAAAACGTATTTACATTAAAAGTCCACGTGGCATCACAAGGCTCTGAAACTCACCAATCTTGATGCAAGTGTTGTTAGAGTGCGACTTGCGTCCTGGCGGGTAGGACAGCAGAATGTTCTGGGGTTTGAGGTCCCGGTGAATTATTCCTTTGGCCTGTAGGACCCTCATAGCGCCTGCAATCTGCTGCAGGAAAACCCGAATAGTGTCCTCGCTCAGTGTGCCTTTGGCTGCGGAGAAACAAGAGGCAAATATGTAAAGGTTGTTGGATTTTAAGGTGACTTTGGTTTATTGGGGACAGTGTGGTTCTTAGAGGTGAAGTTAACGTCTGAGTATGAGGATATAGCAGCGAGAGATGGGGGTTGAACAGGTTTATCTAAAATACCTTGGTGTCAGACTAGTTAAACAAGTATCTGCAGCTTGTTTTTGTTGATCTCTCTCACACCACAGTCACCTCGCTGTCTCTTTCACCCCTTCAATAAACTCCTTCATTTCAAGGTTTTACGTTTTGGTTCCATATGACGTCTGAAATCGATCCTAGAGTCTTCCATCTTCAGTCAGTCTTAGGCTTGACTTGAGCCTACAAATCAGTTTGCTTAAAGTCTGGTTATCTGGTAGATTAAGCTAGAATTTACAGCCATAATTCATCAGCAAATGTGTCTATTTCACAGCCCTGCAATGTTGGAAATGTTGCAGAGCTGGACAAAGCTGTAGATGCTACCTTTGTCCCAGTTTTCTAATACAGTGTTGACTCAAAAGCATTTGCGTAAGAGGAGGTAAGTCTATGCATGTGATGTACATCTCACAGAGTATATATGTCAGATGAGTAGAAAGACGAACTCAGCACAGATGTCAGTTTCTGAGCCTCGAGTCCTCCAAAGTTTTTGAAGAACTTCAGAAACTAAAGTGTCCATTATTAAAGCACCAAACCTCCTTCTGCCTTCAGGGCTGCTGATAAAAGGCAGCTTCCTGTGGTCATATGAGAGACCCAACAACACAGAGTCGTGACCTGAATGGTGCTCTCGAGGCGTAAGAGAACAAAAGAAAATAATTCTCTCTAAACTAGCAGCTTGCTTTAGTCAGTCCCTCCATGTATTTGCGATGCTGTGACTGCAGCAATTAATGCAAATTCAACCAATCTTCGTGAATTCTGCGTGACCTTGTGGCGCGGCGGCGGAGGTGCGGTAGTGGTGGCAACAGCGGCTTGTGGCAGAGACGGCCCGAAAATTCGGATCCTTTCTCATTTTTAGACAGTTCTGGCCACCATTTCCTGATGACAGATTGAACCCAGTGTAAACCGACCTTTGTTGCCTTCGTTTTGCCTTCAGCAGAGGTCTTCAGCATCTTGTCTTTTGTTTATGCATCGAAGTGAAGCATGACGTCAGAGTCTGCAGCCACCCGGCCATTCAGGTGGTGTTTACAAACACGAATGGAGGAGCCGGGATGAGCCGAAGAACACGGCGGAATGAGCCGAAGTGGGCCGAAGGCGCAGGGAAGAGACAAGCTCCGAATATTTTCGTCTGGGGGGGGGGAGGAGGGAGTGATCACATAGACATATGTGTATATATTATAGACATATGAGTATATATTTATGTGATCACATGATGAGATGAGCCGATAAGTGCCGATGTGGGCCGAAGGCGGAGGGAAGACAATAGCGCGGCATATTCTGTCCACCCGGTAACGCCTGCCGGGGGGGGGGGATCTTCGGATACCACATTTATATCCGGATAGTGCCGTAGTGAACGAATATTCGTATATTTGCGATATTTGGGTCCAGCCCTAGTGTGAACACGTGTGTCAGGACAGATATGTCCAAATATGATTCATTCAATAGTAAATGATCATTTAGTGCCTTAAATCTACCAACCACTTCTTGTTAAACCAGTATATGGCTAATTTCCCACTGTGGTGTGCCAGCTTGTAGAAATGGGTTGAAGTGTTAAAGAATTAGTTTAGGAATAAATATTGTCAATTAAAATGTTAAAAGATGTTCCAAAAGCTGCAAAAAATGCAACTTTTTTGCAATTGTCTCTGTCTCCCGCAGTTGCATCGCATCTTACATGTCCATTTTTTAGAAAAGCTGCTACAAATTCAGGTATTTTAGGACACAATGATCTTGAAAAACGCCTGAGAAATCCTGGAAGGACTGTTGAGTAAATCATTATTCTTGGACAGTAGAAAGAAGTGTTTAAGGGCTGCTTTTGTACCTTAAATCACTTTCTAGTATCCATTGTAAACTGCCCTTATTCAGTCAGCTCACCTTATTACTTAGCTCACTTTGCAGTATATTCAGATAGAAAGCTCAAGTTTAAATGAAATCACTCCTAAGAGCATATTCAAAGCCTGTCATTGACTCATGAAGTTTAGAAAATGTTGAAGCTTTTAAGAAAAACAAGGTCGGGACACAGTTTCATTTAATTCATAACAGTGCTAATGCTCTCCTGGTACTTTATATTCCCTCTTGAAAGCTCATATTTTCTGTAAAACACAAACCCAAGGTATTTAATACGAATATTTTAAAGACACCGATCCAGACTGAAAAATACGGTCGCTCTGCTGTTCACATTTCTCTCAAAAACATCAGTTCATATCAGGAAACAAAGCATTCTTACAGATCTTAAATGAATTTCTTCTTCAACAAACATTGACTGGTGTTTGGAACCATCTATAATTTTGCTTTTAGACAACAGAGAGAAGCATCCATGGGCCGTTTTGATTTTGTTGTCGCCAAGCAACAAAGACGACATTTCACTGTCAATTTAACTGATTTTTCTACTGAGAAGAACCTTGGCTAGATGAAGTAGTAGCAGATAAATAGTTGCACTTACAGTGTAAGTAGTCAGCGAGATCGCCACCGTTGCAGTACTGAGAAAGAGAGAGACAGGAGAGGAGAGGAAGGCAGAGAGAGAGATGAAAAGGAATCACATCAGGAAACACAGGTAACATGGAGGGCTGCTGTATAAGACTCTGACATCACCCAGTCTTCTGAAGCAACTAGAAAGCTGGAGGAGATCAGAGGACTGAAGTGCCGAAGAGTGATGTGTTTACAGATTTCTACCCTTGTTCCCATTCCCAGCATTAATATGAATGAACCCAGTAAAGGACGGAGTGTGACGGGGGAGGCTGTGAAATGCTGCCTCACAAATCATCTACTGTTCTCAGGCGCAGACAGAGGCATAAAAAATACAACTATCAGTTTCATTGGACCGGCATAATACATGACCTTTAGGGCACTGTGAAACTCTCAACAGAAAAATAGTAAACAGAGAGTCGTGCAGTTCTTAGCATTCACTGCATTTGAGATCTGATGATTCTGGCATTTCTTTTATGTTGTCTCCCTTGTCACCAACCATATTGGAAAATCTAGCGTGTAAACTGTATGATGCAAATGTGTCCTGAGCAAGCTATAGTGTGTGAATGCAAATTATGCTACATGCATCTTTACAATGCACATCAAAAGAACTTCCTGACTGGGAAAAAGAATCTATGAAAATAACATGATACAGGGGGTCCTCAGTTTCGAACTTCATCGACCTACAGCATTTCGTCATTACGTGGAACTAGTTGACAAGCAGAGAAGAAGAATACGTCATCACGCCGCGCTATAAGACGGATTTGTTTACATTTTCTGGTTGTACGCCATCTTGGATTGTGCTACATTCACTAACTTTTTCCTCTTCATTATGGCTCCCATGAGTAAGTCAGACTCTTCTGATGGCAGTGCTTCGAATAAAAGGAAAGTCGTCTCCATGGAAGTGAAATTTGATCAAATAAAACACTCGGAACAGGGCAAAACCGACGAACATCGGCCAAGTTGTATTAACAGTGCAACATATTGTAGCGAACCTCTATGATGAATGATCCATCCATCCATCCATCCATCCATCTTCTTCCACTTATCCGGGGTCAGTTCGTGGAGGCAGCAGACAAAGCAGGTAATTCCAGAAGTCCCTCTCACCAGCGATGCTTTCCAGCTCTTCCTGGAGGAGCCAAGGGTTTCCCAGGCCAGATGAGATACATAATCCCTCCAGCAGGTTCTGGGTCTACCCTGAGGTCTCCAAAGGAAGCCTCCCTGGAGGCATCCCAATCAGATGTCCAAACCACCTCAACTGGCTTCTTTTGACACAAATGAGCAGCGGCTCTACTCAGAGGTCCCTCTGGATGTCTGAGCTTCTCACCCTATCTCCAAGACTGAGCCCAGCCACCCTGTGATGAATGAGTGAGACTTTATCTGGTTCTCTGGGCATTTATTGAACCTTCACACAGGCTACCGTGGGCTGTAGCCAACGCCAAAACAACTACAAAAAGCCTGTAACTTAGCTCCAGGATTAGCCGCCGTTCTTCAGCTCTCTGTCACTCCACACACACACACTGCTGCTGACTCTCAGCCAATCAGAGGCGAGCTAAGTAAACATGGCACGTTCGCCGACATTAGGTAAATCTCAAACATCGACAACAATATCAGTCCATTACAATATTCTGCTATCTTCTTGTACAATTATTCGCATATGCATGAAAGTCGTTGGTATTCATGACTTTTATGAAGAACTGATCGATATCTTGATGTACGGAACGGCTTTGTTTACATTTTTGCCAGAGTTCCGACGTACGGCAAAAATCAATTTACGTTGATCCCTTGGAATGGAACTGTGACGTAAGTCGAGGACCCCCTGTGCATGCTTTTCAAAACAGGAAATTACATTCATTTTGAGCTAAACTCCGAAGACAAAATAACTAAAATGCATTGTCACTCAGGCTGAACGCTATCTAGAGACAAAAACAAACACAAAAATTAGACTCTTTATAAGGCCACAGTGAAATAAAATAAATTTGGTAACTGGCTGCCAGCCGATTACCCCCTGGAAGCCCGAGGACACGGCTAATTATAGCCCAAGCCCTGTCAGAGTTGAGACAATACAGCGCTGAGCAAACAAAGCCAAACATCACTCCGAGCTTACCTCCATTACCAGGTACACTGAGCTGGCAGTTTCCTAATGAGAGAAGAGATAAGAGTGGGAGTAAACAAACATATGTCGGTAACAGACAAAGCAAGGAACAGGTGGTCCTCACGCACACAACGATCATGTTTGAGCAAACTAAACTGGTGCTTTGGATTGCAGGGATATTCAACAGCTTAACGGGCTGCGAGAAAATTAGAACTGACTGAGAAGACTCAAAACACTTTGTGTCTTTGTACAACAAGGCACAGAGACGTGAGTGCAGGAAGACTGAGAACACGTGATTAGAGCTTTGCACAGTGGATCTAGTCGCAAATAGCTCTGTGAAGGTAGAAGGTTTTCCCAAGTAAAAGCAAATTAAAGTACATCTGGTGACAGGATAAACACAACAGATGAGTCAATAAGAGGACAAGTGAGAGACAGTGTGAAGTGTTCAGCTTCTAACCTCCCACATTAACACCAACAAACAGCAAAAATCTATTTAATGACACAATTGACAAACAGTGGATCATTCTTTAATACCGTAAAAACAGGAGGTGTAGAGCTCCAGAGACTCTTTAACCATCCAGTGTTCATTAAGCCATTCAAATAGTGCAAAAGTTTGGGGGAGGGGAACACACACAGTGGAGGGGAGTTGAAAAAACTTCTCTTATCGCATGGCAACAGATGACTGCGTCTCCCACTCTGACCTCAGCTCAGTATCTCGCTGAAGCCACCAGTCAGAGGCCACACACTGTTTTCTATAGTTCAGCTGAGTCAGGCCTTCTGAAGTCATTTGTCTTTGGCTTTTATAGAAGATGGAAAGCAACCAACCGGTCAGTTAGTTTTCAGCCAGAGAGCCGACATTCTGGCTTCACAGGCTGCCCGAGGGCACTGCAGCACCACAATTCTGTTAGATAAAAGGTTTGGTGTCGTGTCGAAGGTTAATCATGATAGAAAAATTCATTAAAACAGATTTAGAGTTGGGATAAAAGATATAGGATTCTGAACATATTGACATATTGCACTATGGGTCACTATTTTAGTCGGAAATGGTTATGTTTTCAGTTCTTTGACACTGAAAAAATGCATAAAACTTTACTTTTGATAATTTGATTGGAGTTCACATTTAATTTAAAGTGCTGTGACCTGCAATAAAATGTTTAAAAAAATACCACATTTCATGCATCTTTCTTCTCCCCCTCCATTATCTACATGCTACCATTTTCAAAATCCACCTCCCTATGGAAAAGAATAACCTATGTACAACAACAACCTTTCATAATGAAAATTTAAAGTTCTGCCAAACATTTGGATTGCTATTTTTTTTGGTGATTCTGCCATTTTGATGACAGTGCAAATGCTGTTTAGCTCCACCCAAGACGACTGTGATTGGTTTGAAGAAAAACAAACAAGCCGGGGTCGTTTTTCTCCTACAGCAGAACGATAATGAGGTGCAACCAGACAATCTGCTTTTTTTTTTAGTTCATAAGGAAGACTGTGTATAATGAAGACTGTTTGGTCTATAATGTTGAAAATTTTAAGTATTTCCCTGTGGGGATTGAAAAAGTTTCTCTGATTCAAACTGAGTCCAAACAAACAGCGGTCAGAGTTTCTCAGAGCCCTTGGGTGGACTTAATTATGCTGAAAATGTGTATTTTTCTGCTTCATGTGTATTTAATTAACCCAGTTATGGGACTCCATGAGGCATTTATATGGTAGATTCGGGCTATAACTTGTAATATGTACATACGCTGCTGACTTGGGGGGTGTTTTTAAGAGAATTGGAGATGTTGTATGTGTAGGGGAATCTTTAGTGGACACCGCTGGGGTCTATATTACAATTATGAGCAGTATTATGGGACGTATTTAAGCACTATGTCATTTTATGTTGACATGAGTCGAAAAAGAACCTTGGGACGGAAACCTCAACTTTTTAATGAACGGACACAGGGGTGAAGCGTGTGATTGTTTTTTCAATATGACGTATGGATTTACTAATCAATCTCTAATCTGCCTATGTCTGTTTGCAGTTTGCTTCATTTTAAAATTCTTTAGGTTCCCACTCCTGAAACTGGAACACTAGCAGCCTAGAATAATACAATTATTTAACATGCAAACTCATTTAATTCCCCAAGGATACAAGAACAAGATCCGTGAAAAGCAGCAAAGACTTTCTGCTGGTGTCTGGTGTTTGGTTTGGTATCAGTTTCCTGCTGACCTAATTAGATAGGTGGACTGCAGGATCCCCTGCTAGAAAACATCTACACTGCGCTGCCACAACAAACCTGTAATCTTAGAGGCCAGCTTGGACTATCCTAGCTGACCACAGAGAGCAGATGATAAAGACCAAGGAGGTTTTTCTAGTTCTGCACGTAGTTAGATATGATAACCTTTGAAAATGATTTTCTTCGGGTTGCTGATAATGAGCCAACAGAGTAGTTAAATCCATATTTGCCAATAAGGTGACTGCGTTGGGATGTTTGAGCAGCTAGTAACTCAGATGAAAGCATGCAGAACTAGTGGTGCTTTTTGTTGCTTGATCACTGAGCTGTCTGATAAAAAAGATGAGAGTAGAGGATGAAAGGTCAACCCTAATCAATAAAATAAACTCCTTGTTACGTAATGAAACCTACAACGTCTGCACTCATCCTGACTTTTCATTTAAATGCACATGACAGAATATGTGGCTTTCCAAAATGAGGTTTTGTGTTTCTGGAACTTTTGTGTTGCATTTCTTCTTCTTTCTGTTTACAGTCTGTTTGCCTCGCACTGACCTCCTGTCACTTGGCAACATTTTACTCTCGTCCGATGTAAATTAGATGTTTTTTAACCAGATGGCACCGTGTTAATCATGGACCAGAAAAGACAAAAGGAACACCTGCTGAGTTCAGATAAGAGTCTGTTTGGGGACGTGAAGGACGTGATGTCTGGGCGATCAGCTTCAGACCGGTTACTAGGCTACGGGTAAAAACATCTCTGGGACCGTGGATTCATTTGGTCTCCTTACAATGCAGCAGCTCTGTAGTGTGAAAATGGAGTTAAGAGGAAAATACTGACATTTGTATCTGCATGTGCACAGGCTGCACAACAACAAAACACCCACATTCTGCCCCAGACAGGTCAGATAAACATGAGGCAAGTAAAAATTTAAGACGCTACATTTCCCACAATCTGGCAGCCTGAGGGCATCGCAGCACCACATTTCTGTTAGATAAAAGATTTGGTGTCGCGTTGAAGGTTAATCGTGATACAAAAATTAATCAAAAACAGATTTACAGTTGGGATAAAAGATATATGGAAAAACGGAGTCTGAATATACTGGCGTATTCCACTGTTTTAGTAGAAAACGGTTGTTTTCGGTTCTTTTAAATTGAAAAAATACATAAAAATGAACTTTTGCTGCAGTCTGTACCAAACAAGCATGTTCCCTTATGTCTTTAAGATATGATTTGTAGTCCAAGGTTAAATTTATAAGACTATTTTGGCACACATTTTAGTTTTATGTTGAGAGTTTGGTTAGAGTTCGATTAATAATTTACACCTAATTTACAGGGCTAAGACCTGCAATAAAATGTTAAAAAATACCACATTTCATGCATCTTTCTTCTCCTCTTCTACTATCTATATGCTACCATTTTCAAAATCCACCTCCCTATGGAAAACAACCACCACCTCTGGACAGCAACCTTCCATGATGAAAATTTAGAATTTTACCAAAGGTTTGGATCCTGCAGTATGCCATTATTTATGCCATTTTAACTACTTGGAGGGAAGTAGTGAGAAGATGAGGCAAGCAAAAATTTAAGACACTACATTTCCCATAAAGCCTTAGGCCAACAAGAGCAGGTCACATGACCGCACAAAGAATGTAAACATGGGAAAGGACGACTGAGCATTTACTGAAACTTAACAATAGAACTTAAAAATAGGTTTAGAACAAACAGATGTACAAAAGCCTCTTTTCAGCAACGAGGGAAACTAAACCGTTGACGCTCCATGAGAGAGAAGTGGGTCACGTGGAACAGACACATCCGTCAACTCCTCTGCTCTAGTTTGTGAGCACAGGCGAACAGGAAAACTGGGACAATAAGAGGTGGGATGATCATGTATGTAAACAGAAGCCTCAGCATGTGACAGAGACATTATTTATGACTGTACTACAACATACCTGAAAGTCCAGTAACGCAACAATGTTCTCATGCTTGAGTTCCTGCAGAAACAACAGAGAAAAAAAAATCGCTATTTGCATGGAATAGCCTTCATTTCTGTTACATATACAACTTTAAACATGGATTTGTACAGTCAGGGTTCTCTGTAGTCAGCAAGAAATTTTAGAACATCTACTTTCACCCATGTTCAGTGAGATCAAGCCGAGATAATCACTCCTCACATTTCACTCTTACATCTGGCAACCGCCTTGATCGAGATCCTGAAATACTCACAACAGGAAATGTTGTATTACCACTTAGAAGTGATCTAAGAGGTCTAAAGGTTAAGGTGAATGTTATTCTGAGGTTCTGAGGTTTACCACTGGACACAAAGTGGTGTTTTTGTCCTTGCTGAACTTCTCAGTTCCTCTGGTATTGCTAACATGGATGTATTCTTTACAGGCACAGAATGACTCTTGACTTACCTTCAGTATTTTGATCTCTTTCCCCAGTAGTGTCTGAGATTTAGCCAAGTTCTTCTTGTTTATGCATTTTACTGCCACCTCCCAGTCATGTTTCTAGAAGATGACAATAAAAAGGATTTTGTAAGAAGAAGCCTTTATTTGTCACAAATACATTTTTAGAGCACTGTGAAGTGTTGCTTTCACATATCCCAATTGGGGTCAGGAAAGGATAAGGGCCCAACAGTGGCCGCATCAGCGTTTGATATCTACAGGGGGTCCTCGACTTACGTTGGAGTTCCTACACAGTGATGTAAGTCGATTTTTGCCATAAGTTGGAACGCCAGAGAAAATGGATTTATGGAGGATTTATTTATGCTGCTTTGTTCTGTTTTTGATGCAGTTTTCACTCTGTTTGGAATGTGTTCAGGAGCCACAGAAAGCCCAGAAACTTAACCATTGGATCAATCCCACTACCTCTCGCATGCTAAGCGAGCGCTCTACTACTTGAGCTAATCCATCAATGGTTGAAACGTAACTGGAAGGGCTTGAACTCGGGACTCCAGGAACTGGGATGCTACTTGGTGAGCTAATCCGGCTCTAGGAAGTTTGTTATCTCACGGTTTTGAGCCCTATAACCTGCCTGGTCAACTATACTTCTTGTATCTTCTTTTTGGGATGTAAAAAAGCTTCACAGTGTCTACTTTGCTATGTCTTGGCAAATAAAGATCTACTGTTTTTGTACTATAGTAGAAATGGACGGATGCAGAAAATCTGTCACGTCCTGCCACGTTCACTGCATCGCACTTGTGTTAACTCATGTCATGTATGTGTTTAGACTCAAGCTTTTTTCCATACTTTTCATTCCTTTCCAGCCCTTAAATTCCACAATTGTACGTTATTAACTTTGCGTCCTCTCCTCTCTATCTCCTGCAGCTCTCTGACTGAGCTGCTGCAGGTTTCTACCAGCCCCCCTGTGTTTATTGTCCTCTTGTTTGTTTCCTCCCCCGCCACCCTCACCCCCAGCTAGTCCAAACATATGGCCGGCCTCCCTCAGCCTGGTTCTGCTGGTTCGTCTGTTGATGTTAAAGGGAGTCTTTGCTCAAAAAGAATGCTTGGATTAGTCTTTATAATAATCTAGAGCAGAGGTGTCAAATTCATTTAGCTCAGGTTCCACATTCAGTCCAATTTGATCTCCAGTGACCAGTAAGATCACAGAATACTAACCTATAAATAACCACAACTCCAAATGTTTCCTTTGTTTTACTGCAAAAAAGTACATTCTGAGAATGTTCACATTTAAGGAATTATCTTTTTTTCTTTACAAAACATTCTGAACAAACTGAAATTTGTTTAGAAAAATAAATTCAGTTTCAACAACATTCAGCCTCAGTTTATCATTTCCACAATACAACTTCCAGATCACAGTTTATCTACAAGGCACAAAACTTTTATTCGCAGGTATCTGGAACTGAATAATAGAATATTTTGTGTTATGATAAAAACAACAAATGTCAAACAAAAAAACAACAAAAACGAGACAAAATATTACAAAACTAAGACAAACGACACGAAAAAAACAAAAAGAGACAAAACATTTGACAAAAAAACACAAGTGAGACAAAAATGAAACACAAAACGACAAAAACAAGACCCAAAACAACGAACAAAAACAAACAAAAATGACAAAAATAAGACAAAAAAATTATAAGCAAGAAACAGAACAACAAAAACATGAGACAAATGTCAAAAGTCTGAAAAAAACCCAACAAAAACAAGACAAAATATTACAAAAAGGAGACACAGAATGACAACAGAACAATGTAGTATTTTACTTCATGATCAAAACAACTTGTCATGGTCTAGAAATTATTTTAAATTTATAGTTTTACTAATTTACAATCTGCAGTTAATGTCTTCTCTGGAATTTTTACACTTTGAGGACCGGATTGGACCCTCTGGAGGACCACTTTTGGCCCATGGGCCGCATGTTTGACACCCCTGATCTAGAGCCTTTTACATATATTCAGGAAAAAACTGCATAATATGTAGGCCAACGCTGCGGGTCTTAGCCTTGATATGTGAATTAGACATGCAAATTTGTGTAGCTTTTAATAGAAAGCACTGTGGGTCAACATCTGTTGTTTTTAACGTGACTGAACAAAAGCAGAGATGTGTGGACTAATGAAATCAGGAAGTCTGGTTACAGCTGGTTTTATAACAGACAATACAACATGTTTGCTATAATATAAGCAGCACATTTTAATATTTTATTTTCCTAGCTGAGGCTCATCCTCTCATGTGGATGAAATGCATCCTGTGTGCCATTTTCCAAATGATCCAACAGATGCTATAGGCCTTCATTTCCCCTGCGTGGCCTCGTTTTCAGTCTGAAAACCATCCTGCTGTGTCTGGAATAAAACTATATTTATTTTATATGCTTTTATTCCGGCTGTAGGACGTGTCTGAACATGTCTATGCAGCAGCTTTGTAATGGAAACAGTACGTGTCTGCTGGCCTATATTTAAATACACGACGTGCAACATCTGCACTGTCAGGCTCATTTGTGGTAATCCGTGCATTTGGGAAATGTGTTGCACGAAATTTAATCAGTATTTGGTTGTTTTATATATATGTTTTTTTTATCTGCCTGCGATTTCAAGGAACATCCTGTCTGTGCTCCCAGGCCTCTTAAGGCCGTACAATGACAACAAACACACCAGATGGGTAATAAAAGTCGATTTCAATGCAGCAATCTATTAACATTGGTTGCAAATTGCGTGTGGTTAAATTAGTGCACATAAAAAGAGGTATAAGCAGTGTCTATGGGTGAAACTGACCTCTCTGTGTCTGCCTTTAAAGACGACAGCAAATGCGCCATGTCCTATCAGGTCCTTCCGACTGAACTCGAATTTGCCCACCGTCTCCATCCTGAGCCAAACGTCCGACTTGATCCCCACTAAGAACGGGACAGACGACCGGGAGGCCTCGGGTCCTTCTGGCTAGCGGCTCCCCTCTCCTCCGACCAGGACTGGCAGCTGCAGGGATGTTCGCCCCGTCTCTCGCTGTCCACGGACTGCCTTCCTGACAACAAACCGTCCTGCTCTCTCATGTTCGACGACGTTTTTGGAGTCCGGCTCCTAACAAAGTCGCACGACAACTTCCATGTCCGTCAGTACGGCTAACAAGAAGTTAGCTAACTTATCAGGAGAAGACTGTTGTTGTTGTTCCAGCTGCTCCACCTCCTCCTGACGTGCCACCTTAAAAAGCAGCTCGTTTTGTTTATATACAGCAGCTCTGGACTTGTGTCGTCTGAAGCGTCCGAACCGACAAATGAGAGCGAACTGCGGCTTTCAAAGGAACCCCACGGCGTCTAATAACCACCGAAGAGCGAGATCAGCCTTCGTAATGTTTAGGAAATTAGCCGCTGACTCGCTGAAAGTCGCAGCATCGATGGTCCCGACAAAGCAGACGTCCAGCCTCTGGACCACGGCGCATGCGCAGCGCAATTACAGCTGAGCTTAGACGTCACGCGTCAGTTTGATGATATGAAAGTGTTAAACGTTTGTTTTGGGGTTGATTAAACTGGTTTATTATCTTTATACAAGTGTAATACAAACAATAAATCGAACCTTAGGACAGTTTAAGTGTATTTGTATTAATTAGGATAACCTTTTTTACGTGGCAACTTTGAAAACAAGAGTTTCTAGAGTGCTTAAACACACAAAACAACAGCAGGAAACCCAGAGGGCAGCATGGCAACAGAGAGCCAGAGAGTAAAGCCAAACAAAAGCAGGGTTAAATTAAGGGAAAACTCAAAGACTAAAGACACACAAATGTAAACTACCAATACAAAGAAATACAAAATCGATATTTTTAAAGCAATAAAAACCCTAATGAGCAATTTTAAAAATGACATCACATAAAAATAAGTCAATCACATTAGGTTTTAAAGATCTCTTGTTGTATTTTGTACTTTGGAATGACCTGCCTGAGGAGATAAGACCTGCAGAATCGGTAATTTCTTTAAATCACTTCTGAAAACCCACTTTTACAGATTTGCTTTTATATGACATTTACTATTAGCTTTACTTAGGCGACACATCAGATTTTCATAAATTGCTGAAATGGGGCACACGCTGATTCTGGGAGCATTATCGGGTCTCTCGGGGTCCTGATGGCAAAAAGCACGTTCACTTTTAGGATTTAGGGCTGCAAACTGGCTCGTATGGTGTCAGCATTTCTGTTATGTAGTTTGGGGGGAGACAATGATGCGCTTTAAAAGTGATCAGTAAACTTTGAAAATCAATCCTAAAAGGAACAAGGGGTCAGCAAAGAGAAGCCACATTGAGGTTGATCTGATGTCGTCTGCTAAAGTCGGCAAGAAGCTGATGCATTCTGAGCTAGTTGGAGGCAAGAGAGTGACCTTTGGTTAATGTCAGAAAGGAGAGAGTTACAGTAGTCAAGCTTTAGGAAAACAGAAGTATGTCACTGACAGAAAAGCATGCAATACAACTGAATAAAAACATAAAAAAAAACAAACATAATCACACCCTTTTCTGTTATATAATGAGAATAAAATGAAAATTCAAACCAATATTCTTCAAAAAGTCACAAAAACATAAAACCAACCAATGCTTTTGATATTGTAACTTAAAAAAAAACACTCATTAGCAACTGCTTTCTTGGAAGAAGGCTTGAAAAAGTATTAAAATTTTCCCCACCATGTAATCTAATGATTTGTTTTTGAATGGGTAGAAATAATAGCGTATTCCCTTGATTATACCTGCAATTAATGACTTTACATTTTGCTTTCATTCAACTCACCTGTAGGTGGAGAGAAGAACCGTCATCACCGTTATCATTATTATTATTAATGTCCTCACTGGCTGTGGAGGGAAGTTTCCAACACAAGTTGAAAATTTGCTTTATTTTCTGCATGTATATGTTGCAGGTTTAAGTCTAAGGCTGGAGGGAAAGCCTGCAAATTTGTGGTACATTAGGGGGAAGTGAAAGGGAATAGGGAGACTGTGGAAAAGTTTAACAATCATAAAGATGAGATAGAAACCAGCAGATGTTGAAAAGTTGAAGAAAGAAGGACAAAAGTGGAAAAAAACACAGTGGAAGGTGACCTGAAGTGCTGCCTTGAAAGGATACCAACACTATGTTACGCCAGAAAGGTTTTCCAGTAATCTTTAAGGCTCTGTAGGTAGCATCCAGAACCAGTGACCAACCAGCACAAACCAGCAACCAGAACGTCTGTCTGCACAAGAGGCAACAACAACAACGAAACAATTCAGCTCCATCTGTAGCATTGCAAAATGATTAGTGAATGGTCATAACAAGTTGTGGTCAATCCAAGTAATGTTTCCTCCCTTTATTTTTCTCTTCATGTCTGTTCTGCTCCATGTGAGTTTGTTTCCACGGTTCATTGGACAGAAGTTGCCCCCCGTGTGGAAGCAGAAAGACCAGAACAGACACGTGGAGAAGAAGCAGATGAGAACCTCAAAACAACAACAGAGACTCTCACACTGAGGTGAAATGAAATGAGAATGCATGAAGTAAGTAATTCACTGTTGTGGCCACTGGTGTGTTTGGAACTGGGATGGATTACAGCTGACCGAAGACTGAGACACACACCCAGAGTCTGCTAAGAACGTGATTACCGCAATACACTTTTACATAGCAGATAGCTGTTTGCTGCTTTCTTAATGCTGCAGTTTTGTTCAAAACTTTGCACATCTCACCTTCAAGTCGTGTCTGTGTATACACTGTGTATTGGACATTTAATCCGCTTTTAATTTCTCTATGCTGGCAACTTTCCAAAGGTTTGTTTAAGGTTGGAGGTTCTGGGTGAACATTGGCTGATCAAAGAGAAATGTTTGCTCCCTGAAGAAGGTTGTTGGTGGAGACATCCAGGTTCACACAACCATGTTAAAAACACATCAAAAGGAATCAAGGAGAAAGCTGACAGGAGGCAGCTTGAACTCTGGCTCAGCTTTGGATCAATCATTGGACAGATTTGAAATCCCTGTTCAACCAATTATCTAACCTCATTTAGGTTTCATATCTTTGCTAGCCATATGGCTTTGTCCACTTTGACTCTGGTGAAATCTTAGTCTGATTGTACAGTTTAAGGCAGTTTCAGCTGCATTTTGCTGGAAGACGGACTGAAAAGCCTGTTTCTAGACAGACTGAGCTATCAGAGATGTAATGTACATACAATATTCCAGTGTCAATCAGAGATTCTTTGACCTACTTCTGAATTTCTCTCCATCTGGCCCAGTAGCATCATCTTTTCCTCATTAATAATGACAGCAATTATGTAAGATGGCTTCAAATTGAAGGATTACTTGTAATTTCAGTAATTTCAGGTGTGCTATACGTATGGTATTCCTCACAATATTGTAAACCGATTAAATTCATGCACTCTGCCGTCCTTCAATCCATTAGATACACTCTTTAAGTGTGTGGATCTCCAGAAATACAATTAATGACAGCCTCATTGTAATATAAGTAATATATTCAGCATGCTTAATTATCAGATAAGGTAGATTATTATCACTGAGAGGAAAGTGTTTCTGCAGGGGCAGGTGATAAATCTGTATGTAATTTAGCACCACAGCCACAGAGAAAGGCTGCAAAATGGGTTTATAGCATGAAATCATCAACTGTAAGTTTGACAGTTTTGTCTAAAATACACAAGAGTAGCCCCAAACATGGCCTGGTTGATTTGTCCTGTTCCATCCAGACTGAAAGATGGTCCACCCCCATGTTCTACTGTAGGGGCAGACGGTCTGGTTTGTAGCTTCTCCAGGCTTCCTCCTAACCAGTAAGCTGTCTGGAGTGGACATCAACTGAAAACTGGATTCATCAAGAGAACCTTAGTCCAATCATCAACAGTCCAATCCTTGTGATCCCAGCAGAGAGTAACCAGGCTTTCCTCTGCCTTCCCTTGATGAAGGGCTTCTTCCTGCCCTGTGTGACTTCAGACCAGCTTGAAGAAGTCGGTTTCCAACTGTCCTTGCAGAACAAGTCACATGGAGGACTGAGGATGATTCCTGACACAAGAACAGATGAGTGATGGTCATCTGGTGGTAGAAAGAGGTTTCCTGATGTGACCAGCTAGCAGTTTGGTAGAACCACGTTGGGCTTGTTTTTCCTGGTGTAATTAACAGCTGTCTTGGAGATCTTTAGTTTTTTCGCTGCCTGTCTCTCACTCATGCCTGTTTCCAGCAGCGCTAAGATGGCTGCCTTTGTGTCTTCATGTGATTCTTTAGTTTTTAGGCATTATGTGAGAGCTGACAACTTCTGAGTTGTGCTACGACCTGAATGTCAGCAGAAACCACTCTAGACCTTTACATGTGCAGTGCTGCTGATGACATGAAATGTCCTCTTATATACTCTGGAAATACAATGCAGCTGAAAATAGGACATGAAGTATGATGGAATCAGCTGCATTTTTTGTCATGTTCATTGTATTCTTCAGGTAATAAACCTTTAGTGGTACTAGGCATTGAAATGAACAAGAAACGGAAGAAAACAAGGGTGATTTAACCATTTTTTCCGTGATTCTACATCTGTGTTGGAGTTAGCAGATGAATATTTAGCACACATTTTGCAGAGGTACCAGAGGGGGGCAGTAGAGGACCGCAAAAAAGACCAGTTTACCTCTCACAGCCTCAAGGGCTGCATATCATATTTGAAGTAATACAAAAAAATCTTACTGTTTATTTTATGTTATTGTTAATTTTCCTGAATTGTGAAATAATCTATGACAATAATCCACCCGAGAAATGGAATCAGTGGCATTATTATGAAATAAAATAAACCTGGAAACAATCCAAAATGTAAAGAATAGCTTCTGAGGAGCCGAGTTGTATAAAAGCAGTGAAATGATTAAATAGATGCTCTTTGTGTTTGTCTTAGATATTCAGGTGTTTTAGCTCACAGTGGAATGAGCAGCAACATAATCCTGAAACACAACCAGCTCTGTCCAGCCTGTTTCCTCCCTCAATCACTGCTACAGAACCTTAACTGACAGGATTTAGATGCCATCCAGTTGTTGTGTAACACTCCGGCAGTCGTGTCCAGCAACACACTGCTGCACGCTATCATTAACTGGTTTTCCTGAGCTGCATCAAAAAAAGAAAAAAAAAAAACATACTCCATCCACAGAGCAGTGCAGGTCTGCATAATGATGCACCGCTGACAAGAGGCTGCAGTTTGCTTCACGCTGTGATGTGTTCCTGAATCTGAAAAATGTTAATTTAGTTCTGACTCTGCTGCTCTTCAGTACTTTGTCAGAAAGTTTGGCTCTACAGGACGGTTGGTGTATTTTGCTGTGAGCGACCCGGCAGCCATCATCGCAGGTGTCCGCTCTGCAGGGGCTTGTTCTGGTTTTCATTATTTTAGCTGCTCTGTGGCTCCTACACAATGATTGATTGGTTCTTCCTGTCCTACATTAGGTTTCTGCTGGTGACGGCTCAGAGGCTTTCAGGTTGGACTGTTTGGCAGCTGGTGTCCCCAGATACTCGCTGACTGAACACAATGAGCTGTTCACTGAGCTGCAGTTTGAATGGAATATGCACAGAACACAGCAGGGTTCAACATGCTAATGATCCCTCATGACGGTTATTCATGTGGAAAAAGCATATATTACAAATGCATATTATGTTGTAAGTATCGCTTATCAGATTTTTTTGTTCTATTTCTTCACACAACATTCCTGCTTCGTGGTAGACTTCTCGGTTGACCTTTTTTTATTCCTCCTATCAATATATTCCCTTTATGTAATAAACTGAATGAATGGTTCATTGTATGTGCTGCTTTATGGGGACATATTTCTTGCTCTCACGGGTACTTACCTGCCTTCTCCACAGCCAAGGCAGCATTACATTCTTTACATAAGTACAACACTCTAAAAAATAGTGTTTTGGCTCAGTTACATTCTTTTTGAGTTAAGACAACGTCTAGTAAAATCATGTTCAACCAACGAGCCACATTGAGTTTATAGAATTAGCTTTTACTCTGCCATTAAAGGCATTTTTAATTAGCAGTTTTAACCATCTGAAATGGTCCAGGCATAAGAGGATAGAGGACTGGAGCTGGAATCCTAAACCCAAGGTGACTCAAAAAGTAGGCTGTCAAGCCAGTTTTATTAATTTAACTCAACATGAATTCACTTTTAAATGAGTTTAATTTAAACATAATATTAAGTTGATGCAATTACCATCCTTATCATGTCAAGTCAACACTTTAAAGGTTTGTCTAAATCAGTAATTTAGACTATTTTTTACAGTGCAACCTTCCATTTAATTCGCTCATACGAAATGGCCCCTTGAATTACTTCTTACTGTCATACCACACTGAAAATCTACTTAAAGTACTCAGTACTCAGAGCAGAAGACTCCCCTTTGAGACTACAGCTGTTCATTGTATCATTAGGTCAGGATTACCAAGAATCAGTGTAAAAGCAGGATTTTTACAGCTGTAATGGATGAGAATTAGCTCATTTTGAACTTTTTGAGTGATTGCTTGGTTTGTAAAACTTCTGAAAATAGTGAGAAGTTCTCTAAACTGTAATCAGAGTAGTTGTGACTTTTCTGTCAAATGACTCACTGATTGATTGAATAATCATTGTAGATCATGCATAACCTGTTGGGTGTTTAATTTATTTTTCATGTATATAAAGTAACCAAAAGATAAACGTAGTTAAGTAAAAGGATGAAGTGGAGTAGATTGTAGCATGTGTAGGCTCCTGAAATGACTCCTTAAGTACAGGACTGAAGTAAATGTGCTTAATAAGGTGAGGGAAAGGTTTCAACGAGGCATTTCATGGTTCTGCTCAGCCTTCAGTCAATACGATTCCCCACAGTCGAGAGAAACAAGCGTATGAATATATATTAGCATGAATAGGCTTCTTGCTTTTTCATGCAACTATTTTTCATGTTCTCATCGAAGCCATTTCACCAAATTTGCCTTTTTGGCTGCATGCAGTTGTTTTAGAATTAATGCCACATTCACAATTTCTTTTGCAAGCAAACAAATAGTAAATACTCAATAACTAATCAATGCACAGCCTGGTTAATATATAGCTGAGGGATCTTTGAAGTCCATGGGATAAATGACTCAAAACATGTCAAAAATGACTTGAAAATGATCCACAACTACAGAAAATGAGTCCAGAATGACATGAAATTTGTCCTAAATGACTGGAAAATTTTCCCAAAGACACAAAAATGATCCAAAAATGATTAGAAAAGATCCAAGCAGACATAAAACTTGTTGAAATTGACAAGAAAATTGTCCAGGTCAATAAATAATTGAGGGATTTTTGAAGCCCATGGATTTATCTTGCATACATTTCTACTAAAAGTGAAAAAAAAATAATGTTTTTTATGTTCATTATGATCATGCCTTTACAAATTCCATTATTATTTATTATGGAAACAATCATTTTAGGCTTGAAAACAGCAGAAATGTCAACTATGAATCAAAAAGTCCCACAATTATATATTGACCCAGCCACAACTTATTTGTAAATTATTCCCTGTAATTACATTTTATTGTTTTCTTTTGTTCATAATAAAGCCCTGAGCTACACACATTGTGCATTTTAAATCTGACTAACTGATCCCCTTGACTGAAGGCCAGAGGACGGCCGCCTCCTCCAAGGCCTTTCTTTACTCTGCTAACATCAGGCGGCGTGGCTCAGTTCCCTGCTCATCCCCTCAGCCCTTCCTGCAGATGGATAGCCACTAATTTTGCCATGAAGGTCACTGCTTTTTAAACTCGTCCCTGCACTAATGTAAAAACTTGAACTGCATAACAGTTTTGTCTGCATACCGCATCGCTATGCTGAAGCTTGTGATCAGTGCCAATAGGTCACAGCAGATAATTAAAGTGAGAATGTGAGGGAAATTCAATACACTCTATTACACAACTGAGGGAGTCTCAGGCTCAGGGGAGACCTTGGTATTCATAGACTGGATATAGAGCTTTTCAAAAGCACTGAGTAGCTCAACGTCGCGCTGAAAACACAAGTCGTAAACAGAATCACTGTTGACTCCGGTGGCGTCTGGTTACAGATCTGTAAAACGGTCACACAGCTGAGTGGAGGCGAGAAGAAGCTCGTAGAAGTGTTCAAAACTGCTGATCCTGGACATTTTTCACAGCATGTATTTTGGCTTGTCATAGCAGAGGAAGTCCATGCATGACTGACAACAGGTGACCGAGTTATGTTTGGGGCTGCTCAGTGTCGAGTGGTTAGCAGCTAGAAGATCCTTCCTGGGATCTTTCTGTATGTAGTTTGCATGTTCTCCCTGTGCATGTGTGGGTTTTCTCCAGGCACTCCGGCTTCCTCCCACAGTCCAAAATCATGCTGAGGTTCATTGGTGATTCTAAATTGTCTGTAGGTGTGAATGTGATTGTTTGTCCGTATATGTAGCCCTGTGATAGACTGTTACCTGTCCAGGAGTCTCCTTGCCTAAGTCAGCTGGGATAGACTCCAGCCCCCCACGACCCTAACGAGGATTAAGCGGTTTATAGATAATGGATGGATGGATTATATTTGGACTCGTCTACTGTAGTGTCCTCATGTTGAAACTCTGACTAAATACCAAGTTAAACCGGAGCCAATGAAGACACTGACCATTTACTGTCACACTCCTCATTAACATGTCGGTGAAAACTGCAAACAAAACAATACGAATGGTCAGTATCTGTGCTTTAACTTAATACTGCATTGTAAGTGACTTCAAACATGAAACTACATTACTTTATCCACTCTAGATAACTGCCGCACCATAGACTGTATATAAAGTGGACGTAGCATCTGGCTCCAGAATTGAAGCCAACCCGGAAGTGTCAAAAACTTGCAATATCACGCCGTCCGCTAGGGTTGGCTCCAAGAAGCTTTTTCTCCATAGACCCCAATTCATTTTTGGAAAAAATAAAATTTGATAGACTGATGTTCTACAGCTCAGGATTTTTTTCCCGTTAGTTTTCATGGTCAAAATGAGAGATCAGGTGGCCGATCTTAAAATAAATCAATACTGAATTTTAAATAAATCGTTAAAGTTGGTGGAGCCAGGGGGCGTGGCTATACTTGATAGACAGCAACAGAAGCCTCTGCGGTAAAATGTGGGCGGGAAAAGAGTCCTCAGCCAATCCTGCCCCTAGTTGCTCTCCGGTCCAGTCTGTTTGATGACGCTTTTTACGTCCCTGGCTCCAAAAAATCCAAAACTGCAACCAGGAAGTAGCAAAATCCTGGCTTCATTTTCTCGGCGTTGAAACCAACGGGTGACGTCACGGTTAGTTTACGCCTGTGCCGCACTGGCCACTAGCATGTTTATAAAGCTTGTAAGTAAATATCAACAAAGTCGATTTTTAAACCTCTTATCCAACATCGTTTTAAACAAGTATCACTATTTATATTTCTAACATCCTGCACATCACATATACGAACTTACGGCATTGCCTCTATGATGAATTTTAACAGACGGCAGCAGCTTACGTCCAGAGCATGCTCAACATGTCTGCCTCGCTTCTGAAAAACCAGGATGAGAACCTGGAAGTGACCTAACAGGATGTGAGGTCATCAGATAAACCCCTATCAAAAAATAAACCTCTTTTACAACTATTTTAACCTTTAGCAGTTAACACTTTCTTCAACTGAAATTAGTAAAACTTAATTATTTAAAGGACACAGTCTGTAAAAATGAAACAATACCTTACTACAGCACACCTGTTAACCTTCCTGTTATGTTACGGGTCAAAAAATATTTTTAAAATGGTTATTTTGTCAGTATGAAACTTCTTCTGCTTGGCTTAACAAGTGTAATCAACACATAAAATGGTTCTTTTCACATATTTCTGATTCAAAATCAGTGCTTAAATAAAGTTTACTTTCAATAGAAATCCTCATTTGTCTTGATTTTAAGTCAGAGGGTCAGTTAGACTCTGAACAGAAGAGGCTTGTGTTCATTTATCAGCATCAGTCCAATAAAAAGAAAAAAATGTCAAAATGTCATTTTTTTAAAAATCGATGTGGTTAAACTATTTTATTTTAAATGGAAATCATTCCAATGTACATCCAAAAAGTTTTAACTTGCATTTTTAATGAAAAACAAGTAAATTATCCTCATTGAACCCTGATCTGTGAGGGGGAAAGAACTCCACTGCACTAAATAATTAATTGATTATAATGGTTTGTAATGAAGTTAACAATGAGATATAAACAATGTTTAGTGGTACTTTTTGGATTCTGGCACTTCTGGATAATTAAGCCCCTGGAGCACCATTGCTGTTCCTGAGAAGCGAACATGACAGGTAAGATTAAAACCAGGTGCCGTTTACGTAGGTGAGCTAGCTCCAGGATGCTAGCATCGTCCTCTGGCCCATTTAACTGAGCCACCTTCAAGAAAATCGTGTTTCATTTATCTTTTCTTCACATCCAGTCACTTAAGGATGGAGTCAGATGTGATCAGGTGGAAAAGATTTTAGGAAATGTCATCTTACATTAATACATTAATATTAAAAGTAATACAGCATGAAATAAGGTGACACGGTGGTGAAGTAGAAGCAGGAAGGTTCTGGGTACGAGTCTGCTAGAGCCTTTTTGTGTGGACTCAGTTCCACACCAAAGACGTGAATGGTTGGTTCAATGGTGATTCTAACTTTTCATGTCAGCCCTGTCATGGGCTTGCCATCTGTTCAGGATGAATCCTGCTTCTTGCCCAGTGTTCTCGGTGGATAGACTGATGAAACACCTTTGCAGGATGAGATATTTTACCCACGTAAAAGGTGCTAACACTCAAGGAAAGGCCCCATGTTCCTGCTAGAACCTGTGAAGTTCATCCCACCCCGTCATGCTCACTGAAAGCAGTGAATCTTGAAGACGGAGTGACGAGAAGACCACGGAGGGAATGAAATTAAAAGGTGAATGGGAACTTTATGGAAATCCTATGAATGGATAATGAGACTTTAACGCAGCTGGAACTCCCAAAATGGAATGATTTCATACCACTGCACTCCACTAACACATCTTATGGCTTTGTTGCTTGGATGTGTTGCTCAAAACTGAACAAATTTTGACCTGAACATATGGATAAGAACATGCAAAGAGACTGAAGAAAAAAATGGCAGAACCAGGCAAGTGTCAGAAGTTATGACAAGAGCAAGGGACAACTGCCATGACTGTAGAGGGCTGGGGTGGATGGGTGGGTCAACAAAACATCTGGCTCCTCATTAACAGATCGAGCTACCTGGCAGCTTACCTCTTATCAACTCGGATAGACTCAGCCCTCTTCAGGATAAACTGAATACAGCTTTAAGGATGGATGGGAAATATGAAATTCCAGCTCAGAGCTCTTCATCCTTATATGCTCTCAAGTATCCATTCCTACAGTCTGCAGTGTGCTCAAGAGATAACCGGAGATCTAACAATGGAAAATGGCAACTGGCATGTACACGCCTGTGCACTTCCAGACTGTTTACATGCACAGCAGTAGAAATGGAAGTATTTTCTGTGTATTAATGAGTCCCCTTTGACTCTGCTCCCGTTTTATCTCGGTTTGATTGAGGTTGTTGGAGGCGTCTCACAGTCAGTTTGTTCAGTTTTGCTCCAGTAAGATCAAGGGCGTCTCTGTTCTCATTTTATGTCCTGTATCTTGTTTTAAATTCTGCTGCTCACTTTACATCAACCTGTACATTCTCTCTGCTCTGCTTTTCCTCATAGCGGCAGAATACCAACTAAACTACTGAGATTAGCTGTTAACCAAAAGCAATATTTTTAAAACACTACTGCTCAAAAGCTTGGAGTCGCTTAGAAATGTCCTTATTTTTGAAAGAAAAGAAGCTTTTTTTCAATGAAGATAACATTAAATGAATGATAAATCCAGTCTGGACATTGTTAATGTGGTAAACGACTATTCTAGCTGGAAACGGCCCCAAACCTTTGAATGTTAGTGTACTTCCTGAGGTAGGTATTGTGTGCCAACATGACATACATTTCATACTTTGCAATTAATCTGGGTCTATTTTTGCGACACTAGCCCACATATGTTCTGCTAGAGTAAAGTTTCATGTCCACGTCTGTCGCTTTGTCACACCAGGCTGCAACAATGAAGATGCTCAAACTTTGGACGGAGTAGAAATGAACACCCTTCCTCCCTGCTTGCGTGCAAGAGCTGGACTGAGTCTGACCTGCAGTAGAATGTGACAGCAGAGGGGTGCCAGAGCCCAGTCTGACAAGTCTGTCCAATGATTCTCTCCCCATGCAGGCTTGAAGCAGCTCCTTCTGCAGATCCATTCCTGAGCTGCGCTGCCATGCATCAGCTCGCAGCCAAGAGTCTTGACAGCATCACTTCTCCACAGTGCAGCGACTCTGGGAACAGCAGTACTTTGGGTTTGTGGGCACACACAATTACATGTGCACACAGTTGAACAGAGAACTCCACAGGTCGGCTCTGCACACAGGCTACTGGTTTTACATTTTCACTTAGTGTGGTGCTCAGAGTGTGAGAGGCTGAATCTGTCTGCCAAAGGACAGAAAGTCATGGTAGATGTTCATGTCTTGAACAGTTTCTATTGTAATCAATCGACCACAGTTATATGGTAGAGTTTCCCATCTGTATACGTCAGTCTTTTTTATTGCTGTTTGTTTTCCTGTACCCCCGCCCCGAGAAAAACCTCATTATCAGAGTGATATCAGTGGTTTTGTTGTTGGTTCCATCTCGATGTTCATCATATAATGTGAGGATTATGGCTCATTTTTTAATGAAAAGCACAGAGGATTAAAGTAACACAGATCCTGTCTCATATATTAATTGTATATTTTGTGCTTGTAGTTGAAACACAGCACGGAAATACAATCTCATAGTTGGGATTACACAGCAGCTTCTCAAACTTTAAGCAGTTCCGGTGCGATGCCCTCAGGAGACAGAAATCTTTCACTGTGCTGTCGATCAAGATCAGGTCAGGCGGGGATGTATTCATTGAACACATCAACTGTGGACTTTTTGGAAAAGCAGCAAACTTCTAATTGAACAGTTCTTTCTAAACCATTGTTTGTGTGACGCTTATTACGCTGACAGTGTGACGGCTGTAACAATTATGTCCCAGGCCAAATTGGATCTGCTGGACAAACTGTTGAAAATGACCCGTCCTGCTGCTGCATTTGCTGCAGGGAACAGCTTCTCTCCTGGTGGCCGCCGAGCCACACCAGTTAATTAACACCATTCAAGTGTGTCAAGAGGTGGGAAGAAAAATTGCTGCTCTTAGTGGTGTCACACCCTGGCCTGCAAGGCGTGACAAAAAGGGAATGCAGAGGGAATAACAATGAACTCATTTTGAACTAACATGATAACTTATGAGAACTCTTAACAATACATATTCAGAAACAGAATAACCTATTACAAGAAAACACATTGTGTTTATGCATGTTAGACAGAATAAGAAGCACATCTGTAGACAGAATACTAAACGAGTGAGCAATAGAGCCATTAGAGAGGAAAAGAAAGCTGTTGCTTTTGAAATTTAGTTTTTTTAACGGTGCAATATGTGAGATTTTGCACTTAAATATAGCAATAATATAGCAAAAGGCAACTATCTGCTTTGTGAAGATATAATGAAGTAATGGCTTCCTTAGAGGAGACAGAAGTCCCACTGAGTGAGTTGTAATCTGAGCATGTCTGTTCCATGTTTCTGGTCACATGCACATATTAGTGCATGTGAGTTCCTCCCTCTGAAACTATTGCTCTCCTGCTCTGGTCGTTGTGTGTCTGTGAATGGATCAGATAAACAGAAACATATGGAGAGCACCAGAGATGAACTGAGAGAAGGCAAGACAGGTGAAGTGAAGGTAATGCTGATCAAGTTGACACTAACTTTTCACAGCGATTCAGCAATTCCACAGCGGGGATGCGGATCAACACCTCCAATTCCAAGGCCATGGTTCTCTACTGGAAGGGTTAGGGTTCAAATGTGATGGGAAAATGTAGCAAGAGATGGACAGGTGGCTTGCTGCTTCATCAGCAGTACCGTCGGTGTTGTACTGAACCGTCGTGAGAAGAGGAAGCTGAGCCAGAAGGTGAAGCTCTCAATTTACCGTCCATCTACGTTCCAGTCCTCACCTATGGTCATGAGCTCTATGTAGCGACTGAAAGAACAAGATCATGGATACAAGAGGCTGAAATGAGTTTCCTCCGTACGGTGGCTGGGCTCAGCCTTAGAGATGGGTGAGAAGCTCAGACATCCGGAGGGAACTCTGAGTAGAACCACTGTTCTTTCACATTGAAAGGAGCCAGTTGAGGTGGTTTAGACATCGGATTGGGATGCTTCTGGGGAGACTTCCTTTCTGAACACATCGCCTGGGAGGAGACCCTGGGGTAGACCCAGAACCCGCTGGAGGGATTCTGTATCTCATCTGACCCGGGAACGCCTCAGGATCCCCCAGGAAGAGCTGGAAAGTGTTACTGAGGGACGGATGTCTGGAATGACCCGTTTCATCTGCTGCCTTCGCAACCTGATCCCGGATAAGAGGAAGAAAATGGATGGATGGATCAAAACAGTTGTAACTGTAGTAGCCGGACTTTGAGGGAGCTTTGATTTGTATATGCTTTACATTACCAGAGGCCAAACACAGTGGGAAGTTCAAGTTTTTTCAGAAATACTGTGCAATGTGTACTCAGCAGAACTCATGAATCAGTGATATCCTCGGTAAAACCTGTAAAACTTGACCCCTGTGCCATTCTGTGTTCGAGCAATGCAACTGCGCACACGCAGATGGATAGCATGATTTAGCACTTTAGCTTTAGGTTGCCATTGTCACTGATTTTCTTATGCAATCTGTTTAAACTCTTGTCTTGTCATTTTCCACCAACTGTTGACTTTGTTTGCTAATTTAACAGCATCTGAACACTTTTGGATCAGGTGACATTACTTCTCTGATGTGTTTCCTGGAAAAAAAATGCAGGTATATATAATCCTCTGCCAGCAAATCTGTTCATAAAGCAGACTTGGACTTCGTGTGTGGTGTGATTGACATGATGGGGTTTGCATTTCTGACCATTCCAAGAGACAACGTGCTTAAGGACATCAGAGAGATGGAATGAATGCAGGAACCAGTTGGTGTCTGCAAGCTGTCATGTTACCTTCATCTGCCTTTGAGCTCGGGCTCCTTTTCAATGACACTGAAGTAATTACACGCTCAGCCCACGCAGCCACAAGACTCGAAATAATCCGTCTCGGTACACATCCATGGAACCACCGTTAGCCAACAAAGTCGTTCAGATTCTTTAATTTTTCTACAAAAATATTTTACATTAGAAAACACAGCTTGAAATATACACAGTCCACGTGGTTTGCAGCAACCATGGAACATCTCAACTGAAATATATCTGTGTCTATATTTAAATTGTAGGTAAATATATCAGCAACAATAAATCCGGTTGCCATCTCGTGAGGTCTGCGTAGGACGTCACCAGGAGGAGCTTGAATCGACGTAGGAAATGCTCTGTGAGTTGTTCAAAGCAATATGGACTCACAATCTATCCATATTTATTAACAAAAAAATAAAAAATACCACAAACCAATACTACCTCTGATAATGGCGGGGAATGCTTCCGGTGAAAATGATGAATTTGTGTAGATACATGTGCATCATTTCCTCAAAGAGCGTATAGGTAAAGGATATAAGCGAGTATAACGGTGCTGAGCAACTGTGAGAGTCTCGGAGTTGAACTTTCCGTCTTACAGGACTAACATTCATTCGTCTTACTTCCTGAATCCCAAAGTGCCCTTTTCTTCCTGTAGCTGTACTGGGTGGGATTCACCTGTCTTCCTGTTTACAACAATGAAGGCCATTCATCTACCTGTCGACAACCAGCACGCCAATTCATGCGTCTTCCTGTCAGGATCCCACGAGGCCATTCACCTGTAAACCTAGCTATCTATCTAAGCTCCATCTCAGAGTACTTTTCACCTGTCTGCCTTGGTACATGATAGAGTGTCAATCAGCTGTCTACCTGCAGTATCTACGTACATCCCAGGGTGCCATTATTTGCCCTGGCTTGGTCTTCCTAGCAGTAAAAACCTCTAGAATTGGTGGCTCCAAACACCAGAAATGTAACAGGCCTAAACCTCAACTTGACTGGTAGAGAATAATAGGAGCCTGACAGGACGTCTTGCTTGCCAGACAATATTTATAAAGCAATAGTTGACATTTTGGGAAATATGCTTCTTCATCTTCTTCTTGCTGAGAGTTAGGTCAGGAGATTGATGCTCATATATTTCTGGCTCTGCCTAAAGGCCACAAAATCTGACTAATGGCACACAGAAATGGGCTGTTTTTACAAGATTTATGTGGATTAAGGCCTCTACACGCTGTGTGATTTTCGGCCGTCCCGGGCGAAAGGTAACAATCGTGAGAGAATCGTGGCGTTATCTTTGGTCTTGGCTCTAAATCGGCGGTCCTACGTTGCACTGAGAGGCAGGTTCAAAGACAAGTATGTGGGATTTAAACAAAGAAGATGCCCAGTAGAGTTGTGGCAGCAGAGGCCTTTTTGACGTGTCCTCCAGGTCGTACCACAACCGGACAAAAAAGGACGAAGCATGGAAGGATACAGCAACAGAATTGCAGCTCCCAGATGAGTAAGCTAACATCAGCGGCTAGCAAAAGCACACAAACACCGCTGGAAATAGTGTCCACAGCATTTACTTTATGTGATTAAATAATGTGACCCTCTATGTTGTGCTCTACAGTTGAAGAATTATTTTTCATGGACGGACGGCGCACGTATTCATGTCGACTCACGTACATCGTAGGCTGACAGTTTGTTTCATGTCATGACCAAAGATTGTTAGATTCATGTCGTCCAGTGTAGCAAACTGTGAACTTGTAAGATTATTAAAATCGCAGTGTGTAGAGGCCTTTAAAGAAACAAGAAAAAGTGATAAGACGAGTAGAGTGCTTTGGATGTTGATGGTAGGTGGACGTTGTTATTTTGACTGGTTAGCTGTTTCCCTCCTTTTTTCCAGTCAAAGCAAAGCTAACCAACTGCTAGCTGAAGCCAAATATTTCCTGGGCTCACATGAGAGGGGTATCAGAACAACATATTCCCCAAAATGTCTGTTATTACTATTACTAATGTCCTGAAGGGTCATTTTCAGAATGTTACACAATTATTTTATCACCTTACATCCAAGGATGCCATTCATTATTGCTGTAAACTTCTTGTACAGGTAAAAGTACGTACTACTAAAGTAATACTTTTGAGTCAGTTCCACTAAATTAGCCGTCCAAGCAAAAGATGAAGCCACTTAAAGAAAGACGCGATTTAACTTGTGGATCTGTGTAACTCAACTCGTAAAACACGACACTATCTTTGTCAGTGGACCGATGCCTACCAGGTGTAGTTTGATAACAGGATAATGGCATGTTCTACCCATACTGCAAGGCGCTTAAGATGACCATTGAATGGTATGTGAAATAAATAACAGCAAAAATAATAGCAGAAAACATACCGATCCATATTTATATGAACAAAATTTTCCCATTTGTGTTTTGGCTGAGTGTCCGCTGGCCCTCCATGAACGAGTCTCTCTGATGCACCCAGCTGGAGGATGTTGACCCGAGCTTTAGCATCATAGCGGTTCAGAGCGGAGGGCCAGCGACAGCGTCCAGACAGGCGGCAGCAGCCAGAGGGGAGACGGCGAGAGGCGAACACCTAAAGGCGAGGCGTTGTCCGAGGTGCAGGAGCAAACCTCGTATCCGTTCTCCGCATGGTCCGGGTGTCGGTGCACGTTGACTCTCGTCTCCGTGTTTTTGGGCTCCGCGTCCGGAGAGTCCGACTGCATCTCGGTGCACAGCAGCCAGTCCTTAGCGATGAGGCGAGGGAATCCCGCCTCCACCTCCATGTCGCTGCCCGGCACTCGCCAGTACTCCTTCCCCTTGAAGAAGTAGGACGAGCCTTCGGAGACAGAAAAGAAAGACTACATGGCAGAACAGAACAACATGGGACAGAGAACAACACAATTCAACACGAAACCTCACATGAGGTGGAAAGTTTGTTTGACAAGGCTGCACTTTTTGGCAACAACAACACAGCAAACAGCGGTATATGCGAGTTTCCAAGTCATGTCATTAGTGAGATTCTCACGCAGGTGAGGGGAAGAAAATGACCCAAAATGACAGAGTTTACGAGGAGACTAAGATGAAAACTTGTTTTTGTGCCCAAAACTGCACGATTCACAAAAGTAATGAGTGGAAAATGTTCATTATCCCAAGAAGGAAATGTGGCCGTTAGCGCAGAGTGCGTAATGGGCTATTAGAGCTCCGGAGATCTGGTCAGAGACCTGAGTTTTATGAAGGCTATGAGGCTCTGCACTGAAAACTGCAGGTATAAAAAACCTGTTTTTAGGTAAGACAGCTCCCACTGTCGCTGTGTGTTTAGGGCCGCTAATGAATATTGCTAATGAAGTCGGGCTCCGTGTTTGACACGGGTTTAGAGCTCCAGTGTGGGAATCTGTGACGGCTGATAGCAGAGCAGACTGATTGCTTTGGGTGAAAAACACATTAGGATGTTATGATTAGAATATTCTAGAGAGAGAAAAAAATTAACAAGTATGCAGAGTTTGACGATATCATGTTGCTGATCAGCAGCTCTGATTAAATGCTATATTAAGGTCCATGTGTATAAACTGCAGTCATCCCTAATTTGAGGTATGGATTGAATGTAGCAATTCTACCATATATCAATATGGAATATTTTGTGATGATGATACAAGTATAATAACCAGAATGAGAGCATCCCAACATCATTTAAATGTCTTGCATTATAAATTTCACGTCCCCAGAAAATGACTTACATTTCAAAGATAATTCATTTCTCTATCATTCTGCATCCTCTGTTTTCAGTCAGGGTCTAAATCAGCTTTTTAGTGTCTGTTGCTTTACTGCTGCTGTTCACGTCCCCTTCAGGAAGAAGACTCTCTCTGTATGTTGTAGACTTCATGGCAGCTAACAGACATGAATGGCTATGTGAGACCACTTTTCTTTCTGAACACCCGTTTTGTTGTGGAATTATCGCTGCCTGCACAGCAGAGCAGCTGTTTTTAACTCGTGTTTGGTGACAACATCGTGGTTGTAAAATTAGCAGTTTCGTGGAAAAGACTCCGAGGCGATTGTTGGTTAATGTGTAGTTTTAACGGGCTGCATTTCATACTCCCTCTGTTGTCTGACAAAAGCAACAGAAAATGATGTGAATGGGAACAGATTTATTGGGAAATCAGATGAAATAAAACAGTAAATGTGAGCACAGAGAGCAGGAGAGAAGCAACAGGTGATGTGAAAACACAGCAATCCAAATAGTCCTTGTTATTCGCTTTCAAATCAGCCTTAAAGTTTCCACCGTCTCCTGACTGAGCTCTGACCTGTGGACATATCATTAGCCATATTGACCGCACAATGTACTATCGCTGAGGCTTGATTGTTGTGGCGACATTTCCATCCAAAATAAGAATAATCCACTTGATGTTCAGCTCCTTAGATGCTAGGAGAGCATGAGGACTCTTGTGTTCACTCCTGCAGCCCACATCTGTACATTTGTTGTGCTTTGCTCATGGCTGAGACATTTTAGAGTCAGCAGAAGCAGCTATATAGAGCAAATAAACCCACTGGACTGTGAAGCAGTTGTTCTTTGTGACTGGCTCACCTCAAAAGCAGCGAGAGGCTACGATTAGACAGAGTTTTAGCTGGATGTCCTGGCTTGTTTGGGGACTGTGTGGTGGTGGAACACAAGTAAACACATTCATATCTCAACACTTTCAAGTTAATAATAAAATAAACACAATCAAAATGCATTTTCATCATATGGGACATATGAAGACATTTGTGTGGATGGACTCTGGTACTGTTTGTTCATGTTTCTGGACAGATGCAGATCAATACCATCTACCCGTGAAGCTAACTTTGTACCTACATTATCATTTCTGCTAGCTACTTCTCACTGAAATATACATGTCAGCTATTACGAATGGCACAAAACAAGAAGAAATATTGAATATAATGATGTGATTTACAGACAGATTAGCATCACAAACAGTGACTTAATGGTGAAAGTGTCTTAACATCCATTTTTATGACACAGAGCTTGTTTACTTCTTCAGTTGAAAACCCGCCTATAGAAACAACAAATGTAGAACAAACAATATGGATTTTTCTGCTTCTTTATGCTCATTTCCCCTCCAGCATCGTTCTGATCACACCCTTTCTCTACGTCTCCGAGCATCTTTCACATCCATCTCGTAAGCATTTTAATTTTACACGTTCTTCGTCTCTCCTAAGTGCTGCTGACGCCACGTCCTCCTGCTTTCTCTGCTTTAACTCCACCGTTCTCTCTTCATCCTCGGCTCGTGGCAGCAGCCTAAAGGGAGATGAAGGCTTTGATGTCGCTCCAGCTGCATCGCCCAAAGGTGTGCACACGGTATACGTGAACGCCTGCTTTTCTGTTTGCATTTCTACGCGTCCTTCCATAAATCGGAGACTCTGCAGGAGCTCTCGGCTCTCTTGTGTCGGGCCCGTTTCTGCACATCACAGCGCTGGAGGAGGACCTTTAAAGCCGCAGAAAACTCCGAGACAACACAGACCTCTAAACACCTGACAGGGAAAAGAGCTTCCAGTGATTCCTGTGGGAGCTGCTGCAGAGCAGAGAGGCGATGCTGCTCACTCCCGCTGAGAGTGGACCGAGATGAGGACTGAGTGCTAATTCTTTGTTTTTGTGCCGGTTTAAATAAGTACAAGCACTTTATCAAAGCCTAATCTGGACAGTCGACTGAAGGAGGCATCCTTTAAAGAGGATCTGCTTTGTAAAGACTTCCAAAACAATTTAAGTTAAAGTAAACATTATTAATCTCCGTGGGGGGAGCACTACAGTATGTCCTCAGCATCTGACCCGCCATAATTGCTTCTGAACAGCAGGCAACCTTTCTGCAGCATCTGGGGAGCCACTCCAGATCTGAAGCTCTCGTCTAGTCAAAGCAAATGTCAGGACAATGTGGATATAGGCCTCCTTGTACTTTTATAGTGCGCTTCTCTGGAGCAAATCTGCACAATATATGATTTTATCGCTATAATTGGTCATTTATAAAAGTGAAATTGATACATTACCCTTTAAATGTAGATTTATATCACAGCGTATCTCTCTACAACCTCTTCGCCGCGGGCTTCATTTTGGTCATATTTCCCTTTATGACCCCCTTAAACTTTCTTTCTTGCACACGGACTTTTTTCAGAGTATCTATTTGTGAATGAAGAATGAACAGCTGAAGTAGATAACTGCATTTAATATTTATGATGGAGGTCTTAGGCAGTGAAATTACAGTAAGGGTGCTGTAAAGATTTTTTATTTAGCTGTTTGCTTCATACAAATGGGAGAAAACAGAAAAAAGGGGAAAAAAATAGTAAAACAAATCAATATTTGAGGTCAGCAACAAATCTTCCAAACGTGCACTACCAATCAAAAGTTTGGGGTCACTTAGAAATGTCCTTATTTTTGAAAGAAAAGCAATTTTCTTCAGTGAAGATAACGTTAAATGAATGATAAATCCAGTGTAGACATTGTTAATGTGATAAATGACTATTCTAGCTGGAAATGTTTAATGGAATATCTCCATAGGGGTACAGAGGAACATTTCCAGCAACCATCACTCCTGTGTTCTAATGCTACATTGTGTTAGCTAATGGTGTTGAAAGGCTCATTGATGATTAGAAAACCCTTGTGGAATTATGTTAGCACATGAATAAAAGTGTGAAAACATGAAATTGTCTGGATGAGCCCAAACTGTTGAATGGTAGTGTATATGAGCACAGTTTTTTTGGTGCCTAAGTTGTTGAAGTATTTCAAATTTCAGTCTCAAATCATGCATTTGGAAAAGCGTTCATCGCTGCTGGTGGCTGCCTCACAGACTTATTTCATGTTTATGATCCGTCCTGTACTGTAACTCTCCTATATGCTGCGCGGTGATTAAATCGAGTCATGAGAGTCTCAGTCTCAAAGAGCTTATTAATTAACTCTTCAAGCTTTAACTGTGGGAGAAGCATTAAAAAAAAAAATGCACATTTTATGTATGCGGTAAAAGAACAGTGAAGGGGAACGTCCCACAAATAGCCGCGATAAATCAAATTGTCAAACTATTAAACAGAAGCCAAATGATTCTGTGCATCTCAACAACTTCCAGTATTTACACAATTTACTGCAGTTTATGTTCCAGCAGAAACTAATTATGTCTTATCATAACGGATAACGCCATGCTAACGCTATGCTAACGCTATGCTAACGCCACATGTAATTACACGGCAGCCAGCTGTGAGCTCACACACACACGCGCTCGTATAAATATATATTTACATGCTCAGCTATATGTGTGCGGTTTTATAGACGGTACTAGATGTTTTATAGGAGGTAAAAGACCGGGATGTTTTACCGGCACAGATGCCCATGGTGTGTAAACATTACTGACATGGCAGATCCAAGCGTGACGTGCTCCAGTAATGCTCACATTAACACACCTTCCTCCTATAAAACTCAACACTTTCAGGGAATCACGAGGAGGAAAGAGAACGAGGAGGAGGAGAGGATAAAGTTTATAGTGAGGTGATGAGAGAGAGGGAGGAACATGCACAGCAGAAGGACAAACTGTGCATTTAATGGTGTTATTTATTTCCATTTTTCCATGTGTGTGGATCACCTCGGGCAGGGGTGTCAAACATACGGCCCACGGGCCAAAAGCGGGATGACTTTATAAAGTGTAAAAATTCCAGAGAAGACACTCTCTGTAAATTTGTAAAACTATAAATTTAAAATAATTTCTTGACCGTGACAAGTTGTTTTGATCATTAAATAAAATACTAGACTGTTTATTGTTCTTTAGTGTCTCATTTTTGTAATATTTTGTCTTGTTTTTGTTGTTTTTTTGTCTGACTTTTGTCGTTTTGTTTCTCATTTGTGTCTTTTTGTGTTTCCTTTTTGTCTTGCTTGTGTTTTTTTGTCTCATTTTTGCCATGTTGTGATTTGGTTTATTCGTTGTTTTAAGTGTCATTTTTTTGTCGCATTGTGTTTTTCGTCTCGCTTGTGTTGTCGGTCTATTTTTTTGTCGCTTTGCTGTTTTTCGTCTTGTTTGTGTCATTTGTGTAATTTTTTGTCTCATTTTTGTCCTTTTATTGTTGTTTGTAACATTTTTACCAATTTTTTTTGACTCTTTTGTTTCATGTCCCTTGTCTCATTTTTGTCATTTTTTGTCTGTAATATTTTATCTTGTTTTTGTTCTTTTTTTGTCTGACTTGCCGTTTTGATCGTTAAGTAAAATACTATACAATTCAGTCCCATCTACTTGTAACTAAAAGTTTTGTTCCTTTGTAGCCACTCTGTGATCTGGAAGTTCTAATGTGTGAATGATAAACTGAGGCTGAATGTTGATGAAATTGAACTTTTTTATCTTTAGAAATTTCCGGTTGTTGAGAATGTTTTGCAGAAAGATAGTTTCTTAAACATGAACATTTTCAGAATGGACTTTTTTGCACTAAAACAAAAGAAACATTAGGAGCTGTGGTTATTCCTAGGTTATTATGCTGTGGTTTTACTGGTCCGGTCCACTGGAGATGAGAACCTGAACTAAGATGAGTTTGACACTCCTGACTGAGGGCTTTCTCTAACGATTTATAAAACTGACTCTGCATTAAATGCCCTGAATGGACGCAATCACAAAAGTGGTTTCTTAAATGCAAAGTAAAGTGATTTGCCATTCATAAATGAGTGCACATTCAGGTGAATAATCCTACTGTTTGATTGTTACACTGACATTCAGAGACGTTCTCTGAATGCTTCTTGTACTGGAGTTAAACACTTCAGCTTGTTAATTAGAACGATTCAGTGATGGCTGGTAAAGATAGAGACATCTGATACTAATATCTGCTTAGCGTTTATTTCCTGTTTTCACGCAGCGTCTAGAAAATCATGTTTGCCGTTGAAGGTCTGACTCAGTTAACTCCAAAGCAGAGCAGCGCTGTTTGACGAAAGATCATAACGGGTCGATTTATGCTCGGAAAAGGTCATCAGTGACTGGTAATGACTTTTTCCAAGTAGTTGTCAAGTGCCGGGTCACTGGTTGACCATATGTCATGAAAACTATGAGCCAATTTAGCGGCACTTAGCAGAAAACAATTCTTCAGTCCATCTGGCTGTGAGACCACCTCCCTGATGTGTTTTCAGAAATGTCCCGGATCATAATCGTATTTTGGAACTAGATTAATTATCTACAAACAGAAGGCAGTGCTCATGCTGCCACAATGACACTTTTTTTTTCATGTTCAACAACTTGGCGACAACAGATGAGCAAGATACCCGCAAAAAAGAACCGAGTCTTGGCCGCGGTGGCAGAAAAGCGCCATTAGCCGAGGAGGAAAATAAATGCAATCTGTGTGAGGATGGAACTCACACACTCAAATTTAACAAATAATTCAGTCTCAGAGTGGAAATGAGGAAGAGACTGATAGAATATTCCGAGTGTAGGCGTTTCAGAGTGAACACCTGAGCAATTAGGTGAACAACTGCCATTTGAAATATGACCGTTTCTTAATGCTTACGAACATTTGAACCCTCCAGTGATCATTTTTTATCTAAATCAGAATCAGGCTGCGTATATTGAAGATTGTATCTGTTTTTAAAAGCAACTTCTTCTCATTGTATGGATTTTTTTATTGACTGTGAATCACAGAAACATTGTTACAGTCATGTTGGCTTCATATTTTGTGTATTTCACAGTCAGATAAATCACATGGATGAGCCGAATGCAGAGATTGTCATTAATGCACGTGGAAGTTTAATGCCAAACCACCAGCATTAGGGTCATTCCAAAAACCCCACACCATCTTCAATCTGACTGATGTTTTTTTTTAAAGTGGTGAATATTGACTGAGTTGACTGTGTGTAAAATCTGGGGTCATGGGTAGTTTTTGATTTAAAAATTCTTAAAGACGACTTGGATCACATTGATTTTTGTGTTGTTTTCTTGTTTGAAGTGAAATAACATGAGAAACAGTGTAGCTGGAGCTCCATAAAGCTCGTTGGTTGAGGTTTTATGGCTGGTGGAATATCAGAGTAGAAAGAAACACTGACATTTTTGTGCATATATGAATGAGCCAATAAAATTTCAAGCCTCTGGCCACATTATTTCTCAAATTATGGCACTTCAAACATTGTTCCACAGGTGGTGCGAGGAAAACAATGCAGAAATTGACCAAAAATGTAACAAATTTCACTTAATTACATACGTATGCACAGAAAAAAGACAAATATGAGATGGTGAGGTGTGTATTTTTTTAAAAAAGAAAACAATATATATTTTAAAGCAGCATTGAACAGCAAAAGAAGCTTAGAAACAACAAAAACAGAATTTCTAATAATGACATTAGCAAACAGCAGCTGGCATAGATGAACCAGATTCAAATATTCACTTTGCTTTTAGCTCTGTTTTGGTCACAACCAACATCCACACTCATATGTGCTCATTTAAAAACACATAACTGCTGTTACGTCTACGCTGCCGACTCTCTAAGTTTCAAACTCGACACTGGCAGACGCTGAGACTTTTGGACTATTGATTCCTGCAGCTTTAAATGTAAAACATTTCCAACCTGCACAAATGATAATTCGCTCTACAGCGAGGCTCCAATTAAAACCCATCGGCTGCTTGTGAGAGTGAAAGAGATAGAAGCGATAGTGACAGGGCTGCTTAGGGAGGCTGACGGCTGCAGAAAAGCGACTGGAGCTGAACTGAGAGCTGCTGCAGTCTGTAGAATGCATAGCTGCAAGGGGTAAAATCAACAGTTGCTTTCATCGCCTTCCTGATGCCATTCAAGCCTTTTAGAGGGAGACGAGCCGACTGACTGCTCAAAAGCAAAAACTTTACTTTCATCTCCGAGCGGCGACACGCGGAGCTGCATCAGAAGGCGAATCTGCAGAAACGGATCCGGATCGACTGCGAGGCGATGATTGCGCCGAGGTTAATGCAGCAGGAACATTCTCTGCTGGACCTCCTTGATTAAATCGGAGATCTTGTCATCCCATCTGAGTGTTCTTCAAACAGCAGGCTCCCTGTGTATCCGGCCGAGTCCGCTGAGCTCACAGTGGCAGCATGGATTAATTGAGGCGGCCAGCTTGTGGATTCATAACACCCAACACGGCTCTTCACTGTGTTTGCAGAGTAAAGGTCAGGGCTGTTGTTAGCAGCCGAGGCGGCGGTCTCACAAGCTCTTTCTGGTAGACTGACTCAGTGTCTGTAATCTAAAAAGTTTGTTGTCTGGAAACTTGAGCAGCTAGTATCCGAAAGGTCCCTAGGCAAGGGGCCGTACGTTTCATTTTCCACAACCACAGCTCACTCTTTATGGGTCAGTGGGTGTTTGTTACGGTGTATGTGAACATCATATTTTCCAGGAGCCTATACAGTAACTAGGAGCTGCTCATGTGAATGTGCAGCAACTTCAGAATAATGAAACCGAGGCCGTTTTTTGTTAGAGTTGTAACAAAAACACAATCACCGGTTGTAAAAAAGTACAAAATTTCTGTTGAACATGTCAGTATGAATTGGATTTAATTTGTAGAAGCCGACTTGCCAGCCAGAGCTGAAGGTCTAAATATCCGCTTCCAACAAATCCGCCTTTAACAGTCTTTCATATAAAATTTGTTGTCTCCGACTCCAAGTACTGGAGTGATGTAATTTCCCATTTTGTTTTCACGGCTCCCTTAGGAGCCACATAAAGCTTTTTAAATCTGTCTTCACATTTTGAGTAGATTTCCAGCTTTGGCGTCTTTTAAAACAGCACCATTACACTGATAGAAAGCATGCAGATGGAATGCTTTCTAAATCTCTCCGTCGCGTTCAGTGATGTGTTGTTGCTGCACCACCTGCCAAAATATACTGCTAAACACCTTCAGAAGAGTTTGTCAGGGAAGGTTTTTAGTTTTTCGTGGCTACTCACCGTCAGACCACCTCATGGCGTCGTCCAGCTGTGGCGGCAGCCCCTTCCACAGCGTGCTGTCTTTAGGGTAGCCCAGGTCCATTCGTCTCTGGTGGTCGTCGTAGCGCCAGTAGTGGTTGTCCTTGAAGAAGTAGGTTTTGTCGTTGTGCAGCCAAACGAAGGCTGCGTCCACTCCTTCCATCGGCAGACCGAAGTCACTGATTGGACGTGGGTAACCCTCCTCCACGTTGTTGTCTTTAAATACCCAATATTTTAGACCTGAGGGGTGAAAACAGAGAAAACAAGAAAAGAACTCAAAGGGCAGTACTCCACCAAGGCTGCTCAGTCTTTGGATCATTTCTGACTAGTGGTGCAACGGATCATCATTGATCCGTGATCCGTTTGGATCGACGTCATCGGTTCGGCACACACATGACCCGCGGATCGATTTCTGAAAAAAAAAGAAAAAAGGTTGTGCTCTGTCCGCACGCAGCTTGTAGTGAGCGGAGAAAGGAAGACAGCAGACATGGCGAGCAGAGGAAAGGAGGAGCTTGAACACCCCGTGACACTTAAATCCCCTCTATGGGAGCATTTTGGTTTCCCTGTCGAATATGACGACGAAGGAAAGAGGTCAGTGGACAAAACCGTGACGGTGTGTAGGCACTGTGGCATCAGAAAGCCATATGCCAGTGGAAACACATCCACACATTTGAAGTGGCATCTAATAATAAACAGACAAAATGTATGTTTATTTGTTTTGTTGTTTTTTTTTTTTTGCTTTTTGCTGATCTGAAAAAAGATCCGATCCGTGACTCTTGATCCGAGGACCGATCCGATCCGTGAGTTTAGTGATCCGCTGCACCACTATTTCTGACGGATGAAATCTTTAATAAAAAAACTACCTTGCACTGAGCACAGGGGTGTTACGTTTGTGTACGTTATGTATGGATAGTGTGACCTAAATATGAAGCAGGCGGCGGGAATTGATGGAACTCGGAAATTTAATCAGTTGTTCTTTGTATCATTTCCAGTGGATAAATCCTGGTGGATTTGTAGTAGGATCACAATCATGTGATCGTCAGCAGGGGTTAGAGACCGTTGACAAGGTTTGAATCTTCTTCTTGACCATTATTTTTTCAGTTACTTCCATTCTTTTTTGCTTGGCTAAGTTCAGGCACCAAAACTACTTGTTAAAGGGTCAAAGTCAGGTAAACGTCTAATTGCCTGAAACGGAACGATAATGAGAACAAAAGCAGAGAACATTTGGCCACAGACTTATAGCATCAGTTTCTGTCATTTATTTATTTTGTTATGTCTATCAGACTGAACTGTGCATTACAAAATGTGACACTGGTGTCTCTGTAAATCTAGTTACCTTTGAAGAATACAATCTTGTGGTCGCCCGGTCTCTCATACACAGCATCCACACTGTCCAGATTGGGAGGAAGGCCCCTCCAGAAACGATGAATCTGAGCTGGACGAAGAGACACCAGGTGCTTCTCTCGAGTTAGTCGCCAAAAGTATTTTCCTGTGACAGACAGGAACAGGACTGGCTGGGTTAGAGTGTCCTTAGAAAATCCTGATTGAGTCTGTTAGAAAAACAGTAACTAACAAGAAACTGAACAGTAGACAACAAATATGCACTCAAATGTTTCTCTATTTCTGCTATAAAATATGCTTTGAACAACAAAAACTGTCCTGATTTTTTAACGCTTCGGCCAGACGGCCAAAGAGATCCATTTTAGTTCTCATAGTTTTGGGTTTAGTGGGAGTTTGTTTCCTCACTTGAGTATTTAGTTTGTCTTTCTCTTCTGTCAGTTCCTTCCTGGAGTACCTTTGTCTATGTTCATCCTTTGTGCTGTTTCCTTGTGTTTCTTGCTGCTTTAGTTTGCGATTACCTACTTCCTTGGACTGTGTAAAACTTGCTTCCTGTGTCTTCTGTTTGCTTCAATGACCATCAGCTTGTACACCTGCTTGCTGTGGCCTGGATCTAGGTCCTCATTTGAATTAAAATACAAGAGTGATAGCCTCTACAGGACTCTTTTGTTTAGACCGTAGGACGTTTCAGGATGTGTGAGTCTGTGATGTTACCCCTCTGAGCCACACATCATTTGGTTTTCTATTGATTGCCAGGGCTTCACTCTGTCCCGTGTCCAGTAAATGCTGTTTTATTTTTCTCTTTTTTTCTTTCTTCTCTCTTATTGTCAGTGTTTATCCTCTCTTGTACAACTTTACCCAAGGCTGTACAGCAGATGTGTTCCACATTAAGCATCTTCACTCCAACATCGACCAAAATCTAAACAGGAAAACACATTTTCACTGAACAACACTGCAGCATCCTTTGAATTACCAAAGGACCATCCACATTTTGCTAGTATCCGACCTCTGTTTGCCAACTCATGCTTCAGTTTGTATTCTATGACTTCAGATACTCCAGCCATGTCAGGAGAAACCAGCTAATTAGCATCAGAAAATGCAAGCAAGCGGATCAGTTTATGACCCCAGGACGCTCAAATCAAGCGGAACTTTTCCAGTGATTTTCAGTAAATTTTTAAAAGTTTCTTCTGAACTAAACTTTATCATCCAAGCGAGGTTAGCCACCTAGAAAACCACACAGTATCTGGACACAACTAAACTAGTCACATCAAGTGGTTTAACGATTATCTGTCAGACTGCAGACTGATGATCTGACTTCTGGTTGTTTTTCAGTACTAAATGGTGTGCAGATTGGTGGATTATCAAACCGGGAATACCAGACACATGCCCAGGAGCGGAAATCATCATGAAATTCTGTATGAAGTTACTTATTTTTTCTTACTGGATAACCACAGAGCTCAGCTAAAACATGCACAACAATGACAGGTGGACATTTATCTAAAAGACAATCAAAAGTATTCCAAAGAAACACAAAACAGACACAAGAGATGCAAAAACAACCCCAAAGACTCTCAAAACCACCCAGAAGAGACACAAAATGACCAAAGAAACACAAAACAAAGACAAAAGATGCAAAAACAACCCCCAAAAAGAAGGAAAAACAACCCCAAAGACGCGTAAAACCACCCTAAAGAGACACAAAATGACCAAAGAGATGCAAAACAACCCCAAAGATGCTCAAAGGCACCCCGAAGAAACACAAAATGATAACAGAGGCACAAAACAACAAAGAAATGCAAAACAACTACAAAGAGATGCAAAAACAACCTCAAAATGCTCAAAACCAACTCAATGAGACACAAAACAACCCCAAGTACACTCAAAACTACCACGATGGGACAAAAACAACCTTTAAGACGCACAGAATGACCCCAAAAGAACCCCAAAGATGCTCAAAACCAACCAGTGAGACAAAAAAGGACACAGACATTCCAAACGACACCAAAAACGCCCCCAGATTAAAATATCTCTGATCTGATCTCTCAGGAAGTCAACCTTCTCAACTATCCTATTCTACGAGTATTCATAATTCTTGTAATTTTGTTCTCTGTTTCTCATTTGCATTGACATTACAAGCTTACATCTACTGCTTAAGTTAATTCATTTACTTCTACGTCGTCTTTGTGTTTTACGTTGTCTGTCTTAGTTGTAGTGAATAGTTAGTAATAAATGTATGTAAATTTGAGTCGACTCTTCTTGATTGCAATTTGCATTGTGACTGTTGTTAGCGCTATAGATCACCGTCAAAATCATCGTGATGTACATCTCTGTCCCCTCGCTGGTTTAAATACCTTTAAAGAAGAAAGCCTCCCCTCGTATTTGGGCCACGGCATCGAACTGACTGCTGCATCTGTCCGGGGCATCTCGAGCCAGCCTTAGAGAGATGGATGAGACGAGAGGAAAGTTGGAGGAAGGGCGAAAGAAAAGTTAAAAGAGGAATGAAGACAGAAGTGGGAAAAGTTGTGCTTCCTGAAGAACAAAGACATGACATTCAAAATCGTATTCTGAGCACAGCGTTCGAGGTCATACATACCCCTATCTCATTCTTCCATAAAACAAAAAAACAGCCACTAACACACGGAGTTCATAAAAACAGACCCTGTTTAAGACATTTGCATACAGAAAACAGCAGCTCTGCTATAATTGCACTCACCTACTGAGCGGCTCTGAATGTGTGCATGCACGCACATGTGTTTCCTTCAATTAAACAGGCTAAACATGAGGTGAAACGCTGCCACGCTGACATGGAGAGGTCTTCCAGCGCATTTATCCCCAAGGCTAATAAGTGAATTAAAGCTCTGACGTGGCCGGCCTGCCAACGATGAAGCCATTAGCACCACAGACCTGCCACTGTGAGTGGGAGGCCGAGAGCTCTCGTGTTATCAACAAAGATCTCTATTCAGCGCTCTATTAACAAGACGCCGCTGCCTAGTGGTCAGCATTTGTGACCCCTGTGCTTTTTCCACACATAATCACCAGATGGAGGTGGAGAAAAAACGAGTAATGACGACGGCGAAAGGCTGATCCCAGTGATGGAGAGTGGGTTTTATATGCCTGTTTGGTGTTAAATTGCTGCATAGTCTTTCTCTGTAAGCCTGGAGGTCAGGAAACGTTGGAGTTTGGAGCCGGATCTGAACACTCCCTCAGCAATCTGCCCCGTTTTCAAGCCATTAATCCAAAGGGTGACCAGGACAAGGGTGGGTGCTTTATTTCACTATTGTGGCGGGGGGAATAAACAGAACAAAGTAACCCCCGAAAGAGACACCAAAAATGCTGCCAGAAGTACTGTACCATTAAATATATACACAGGAAACTGTAATTACCACTATATATAATGGATAATTGATCGGTAAATGAATATTGCCATCGCGTAACGACACCATTAGGAGCGCCTTTAAGAAGATTTTATTGAATTGCCTCTGATATCACTTGGGTCCTTCTACTTACTTGGCATTTCGGTGTATTGAGAAATTATTAAGGGTCTGTTTTTCTTCTCTCTGCCATTTTAAATGACCTGGCCGGTGGACAAAAGGAGATTATTTACAGTGCAGCAGAGGAGCAGCATCCATTAACTGAACCAAAGCTAATATATGCCAAATTAGATTTAGTTTTCCCCCCAAAAAAAGCTGCTCTCTAATGTTTTAGTGGTCAACGCGTAGGTCCAAACGCCAGGAAGCCTGCCAGAAACTCACTTAATATTTTAACATAGTGTTTGTAGTAATTAGGCTGTTTTTATGAATTAAGTCTTCATTTGTTTCCAAGATTATAGATTAAATTGAATAATGGCAGCCATTCTACATGCAGTAAGCAAAAAGAATATACTACCCGATTATGTAGGGAAGCTAATCTTGAATATTTCATTAGAATAGAGTTATTACGGTTACATCTATAGAAGGTGAAGTATTTTGGGAATTTAATGAAGCTTTCTATATCATAAATACATGCCTGGCGTTTGTAACATGGCGCTTGAGAAATCCATGAAAAATTCAGGAATTTATGATTATCAGTTGTGAATAAAAGTGCTGCCTCCATAATCATGCATTATCAACGTACCTCGCTAGCATGGCAACCACACTGTGCTATGAAACTTTCAGCTAAATCAGAGGTGGTTGATCAGAAAGTCTTGTAAAATTAGGGCTGGCCCGAATAGTGGTTTCTGGCCTCCGAATATTCGGGCCCTATTAAAGACGAATATCCGAATATTCGTGGACGGAGACGGCCCAAATATTCGGATCCGTTCGTCTGGTCTCCCAGGTCCAAATTTTGCCTTCGTTTTGTCTTCAGTTAAACTGAAGAATTCCCAAACAGCGGAGGTCTTCAGCATCTTGTCTTGTGTTTATGCAACGTTGTGAAGCGTAACGTCAGAGTCAGCAGCCACCTGGCCATTCGGGATGAGCCGAGATGAGCCGAAGTGGGGGAGGCGAATATTCGGATACCAAAATTAATATCCGGATACCGCCGTAGCGAACGAATATTCGGATATTCGGGATATTCGGGTCCAGCCCTACCTAAAATGTGATAATTTGATTTAAATATCAGCTCTACTGTTTACAGTCATGATTATTTTCATTATTGATGAATACGCCATTTATTTTATCGTAATATTGATTTGTTTTTTGTCAGAAAATGGTGAAAAATGTTGATCAGCGTTTCCCAAAATCCAAAAAGACGCCCTCAAACATCTTGTTTTGTCTACAAATGTGTGTGACGGCTCGAGAAAGGTCCTTGACTCGTAACCCTCCTGTTGTCTTCATTTACAGGCACCAAAAAATATTGTTTGCTCGTCTAAAAAAAATCCAAAAATTCAGCAAAAAAGTGTCCCTAAATTTTGATTTTTATTGCAGCATGTTATTTAAAATGATGCAACAAATGAAAATGGCAGGTGCACAAATATCAGGAACCTTACTATTTTGGAGTGCACCTTTTTGAGGCAAATGCTGCAATCAGCGGCTTTTTGAAGAGATTTCTCAGCTCATACTTTGCTCTCCAGTCTTTCTATGTTTACTGGGTGACTTCAGAGTTTCAGTTCTTTCCACAGATGTTCAGTTAGATCAGAGGTGTCCAACATGCGGTCCGTTGTCCAAAAGTGGTCCTCCAGAGGGTCCAATCCGGCCCTCAAAGTGTAAAAATTACAGAGAAGACACTAACTGCAGATTGTAAATTAGTAAAGCTATAAATTAAAAATAATTTCTAGACCATGTCAACAGCTCAGAAAGTAAAATACTAGATCGCTCATTGTTCTTTTGTCATTTTGTCGTATTGTGTTTTTCGTCTCGCTTGTGTTGTCCGTCTATTTTTTGGTTGTTTTTTTTTCTTTTTTTGTCATTTATCATCTTGTTTGTGTCATTTGTGTCATTTTTTTGTCTCATGTTTGTCCTTTTTTGTCGCTATGTAATTTTTTGACTATTTTTGTTTCGTTTCATGTCGTTTGTCTCATTTTTTGTCATTTTTTGTGACTCATTATGGAAATATTTTGTCCTCTTTTTGTTGCTTTTTGTCTTTTTTTTGTCTGACCTTGCCGTTTTGATCATAAAATAAAATACTACATCATTCATTTCCAGATGACTAAATGTTGTGTTCCTTTGTAGACACACTGTGATCTGGAAGTTGTAATGTGGAAATGATAAACTGAGGCTTAAAATTGCTGAAATTGAATTCATTTAGCCCTGAATTAGATTAAGATTAGTGCTTAAAGCAGATCAGTGTTTTCTTCTCATCCATTCTTGGTGCTTTTAGTTGCATTTTCATTCGAATAGAGACATAGTTGGGTCTTGATGTTGGAAGTCTGTCTCTGTCTTGAAGTTTTTCTTGCTGCTTTCTCTACCATTACAGCTATCCTTCAGTCTGAGGTCAGTGTTCCTCTCGTGGCCATGCAGAGGAAGGTTGGCTGTGGGCCCAAGGAACTTAGACGCCGTAATCGTATTAGAAGATACGGTCACAAGAAACTAAAAGCTGCAGAGAGATGATCTTGTGGCCTTTACCTTGACAATTCTCTGTAATTATTTTCATTCTTACCTCTTCAGACAACTCTGTTCTTTGCTCTCTTTGTCCATGTGCCAGTGACAGAAAAACTGACAAAAAAGACCACTTTGGTCAACTTCTCAATACATGAGTAATTGTAACATCAATCCTCAGACCATTCTGCATAAAAAAAAAAAATCAAATAAAATCACTGCAATCTACATAACAATCACTACTACTAAACCAGAGGTGTCAAACTCATCTTAGTTCAGGTTCCACATTCAGCCCAGTTTGATCTCCAATGGACCAGTAAAATCACACCGTAATAACCGATAAATTAACCACAACTCCTAATGTTTCCTTTGTTTTAGTGCGAAAAATGCATTCTGAAAATTAACTGATCGATAAAGCATTTTACTTTATGATCAAAATGACAAAAGTCAGACAAAAAAGGCCAAAAAAAACAACAGAAACAACACAAAATAGAAAAATGAAAGGCAAAATGACAAAAAAATGAGACAAACGATATGAACCAAAACAGAAAAGAGACAAAAATTAGACAAGAAAGTTACAAAGCGACAAAAAATGGACAAATCACAAAAACGGGAGAAAAATTACACAAACGACACAACAAAAATGACAAAACAGTAGACAAACAACGTAAGCAAGACAAAAAAAACCCACAAAATGACACAAATTATACATAAAACAAATAAAGCAAAACACAAAATGACAAAAATAAGACAAAAAACACAAGAGAGACAAAAATAAAACACAAAATGACACAAATGATACACAAAACAAATAAAGCAAAACACAAAATGACAAAAATAAGACAAAAAACACAAGTGAGACAAAAATAAAACACAAAATGACAAAAGTTGAGAAACAAAACGATAAAAACATGATACAAACAACAAAAGTCAGACAGAAAACAACAAAAATAAGACAAAAAATTGCAAAAATGAGAAACAAAATAACAATGAACAATCTAGTATTTTACTTTAAGATCTAAACAACTTGTCATAATCTGGAAATTATTTAAAATTTATAGTTTTACTCATTTACAATCTGCAGTTAATGTCTTCTCTGTAATTTTTACACTTTGAGGGCCGGATTGGACCCTCTGGAGGACCACTTTTGGACCACGGGCCTCATGTTGGACACCCCTGATCGAAGGGGTTTATAGACCTTTAAAACATTATTGTAGAATAAAATGAGCCTCTTTGTTGGGGTTATACCTGCCTCAGTGAACTGAAGGGTACCAACACTGCTGATGGATGGTCCCAGCAATTTCAAAATAAAACCACAAAGACTAAACTTTCCTGGTGAGGTGAGATACAGCAGCACAGGATGAATCATGTGAAACACGAGACAAAAGACTTTAGAATCCGGGTCATCACTCAAACGTCGCATGCTGTGTTGTCTGGTTAACACAACCTGGTGCAACCTGGACTAGACGGTGTACTTTTGAACAATGCAATGAAACGTTAATTTGCAGTTATTCACGGTCCTCATAGGATGATTCGTGCTGATTTTTATGCAGCCTTCCTTCCTAGACCATCCACAGAGGATAACGAGATCTGTCCTGCACTCTCAGATGAAAACTCACAATTATCCTCCTGCCCCGGTGAATATTTCTCATCAACTCTGACTCAAACGATCTTTCCTCTCATGCCGCCATGAAGCCAAATGATGGGGGAACGTCCAGATGGTCATGAAATTTGTAGTCATCACGATCATAGAGGATGAAAATCACTTATTGGTGGCGACTGACTGACCTTCAGCAGAAGCTCATTGCTTCGATATCTGAGTGGCTTCATGCTCGTGAGATGAAGAGCCGGTGGTGATTTTACAACAGCAGCAGCCTCCTACCAGGCACACATACACTACAGGAGACATTTCAGCCTTTTCGAAAGCATTTTCAACTTGATAAAATAGAAATTATGATTTGGTGAGGAGATCTATTCACAGCAGAAATAAATCCAATAGCAAGTGAGCTGACCAGCTGACACTAAATGTTTAAACAGACAAACAGCAAACATGGATAACTGAAATCAGCAGATAAATAGTTAAAAATATTAGATTAAAAACAAGAACCTCGCTCATTTCACTCCAGGTGGTGTTACTGTAAATGAAAAGTGACCTAAAAAGTGATGTTTCATGCATTATTTAAATGTAAAATCAGCTCAAATAAGCAAAAAAGCAGGTTGTGTTGCTAAAAGAACTGAACTGGCAGGTTTTCTGAGTGTAAGTTTAACCCTCCTGTTGTCCTCATTTACGGGCACAAAAATTATTGTTTCCTTGTCTGAAAAAAATCCAAAAAATTCAGCAAAAAAATTCTGAAAATTTCGGAAAATTTGCAAAACCTTCCTTTATTCCAACAGTTCCTTCAAAGTTTTCCTTAAGTTTTATTTTTTTTAAAAAATCTCCCAAATTTGGCAAGAAAATTCTTGTAAATATTTTCAAAAAATGAGTAAAAATCTTGCAAAAAAAAAAAAAATCCTAAAAATATCTGAAGGAAGTGATTCCATATATATCAGTAAAACTTCAAGGGTTAGCTAAAAAAGCTTAGAACCCGTGTCCTACAGGCACCACACTGCAGCATGTAGTCGCTGAACAAAAGTCTTTCTACATTTTCCTTTCTGTGTTCATCTACAGGGAACATTTAGTGCTCTTTCTGCTTCCTCATATTTACCAAGTTAGTGGACACAAAGACCTGCGGGAGCCTGGAGAAGAATGAACCATTATTATGTGTGTTTGAAAAGGCCAGAGAAGGAGGAAGAGAGTAACCGCAGATTACTATTCATGAAGAGGTTGAAGAGGATCATTTGTGTGTTTGACCATCTTTGGCATTAAACAGAAAAGTACACCAGACGTCCTACTTACAGGAGTGTGGATCTGTTCTCTGGAAGGTCCAGCAGGACGGGAGGCTCGGCCGTCTGGGAGGGGTTTCCTGGTTGATTTGTGTGGGACACCGAGTCTCTGACCCCTGGGGAGGATAAATACGATTAAAATTCACATGAGCAAACAAAAGACAAAACATTTAGCCTCTCAGAACCAGACAGTTGTCACATTTTTACTCACTGTGGCCTCACTTTACACTTTAAGCCTCGTGTCGTCCTGTGGGTAAAACTGACCTGGTTTAAAGTTTGAAAATGTGGAAAAAGAAATATATTTCCACAGTGAAACTTCTGATGTCCACATTTTCAACATTTTTGGGAAATCTGTGAAAGTTTTTTTGGGGAAAAAAAGAAATGTTCAAAATGTTTCTGAACAACACTGACAAAAAAAAATAAAATAAAAAAAATCAACCAAAATCCAGCAAAATTCACTGGATTTTGGTTGATTTTTTTGTGAATGTTCTTAAAAAAATATTAGCAGTTTTACTGATATATATGTAATCATTTTAGATATTTTTAGGATTTTTTGAAAGATTTTTACTCATTTAAAAAAAAAATATTTACAAGAATTTTCTTGCCAAATTTGGGGGATTTTTAAAAAAAATAAAACTTCGAAGCGAAATTTTTAAGAAATTATTGGAATTTTCTTCCTGAAGGTTTTGCAAATTTTCAGAAATTTGAGGATTTTTTTGCAGAATTTTTGGATTTTTTCCAGAAAAGGAAACAATATTTTTGTGCCCCTAAATGAGGACAACAGTTCTGCACCTATATGAAAACATTTTTTAAAAATTTTTGTTTACGAAAAAATGTTAAAGAAAATGATTTTGATGAAATATTACAATTTAAGCTCAGATTTGGTGAAGTTTTCTGACAGAATAGTTACATCGCATATGAACAGTTCAAAGACCGTCAGAAAACTGAAAAACCTCTGATGTGTTCTGTTTTGTCCAATATTTTTTGCTCTACTGTGTTTATATATTCCTTTCTAGCTTGTAAATATCTGTATATAGTGTATCATATTTATTTTTACTACAATTTTTCCCTTGTTTTTCCTTCTGTACTTTCTTTATTTCTGTTATTCTCTTTCCATACTCCTAGGGTCACACCAACAGCTGAAATCTAATTCCTTGCATGTTGTGTACGTACTTGACCATTAAAGCAGATTCTGATTTTTACGGCCTGATAAATGGTGTAATTTTGGCATTTATTTTCAGCATAGCATGCCTTTTAAAGCTGCTAGCATGTTTTAGCACTCGGTGGGTTAATTAAACAACTCGTTTGTTTTCACTCCGACTACTCAAATGAGCAGATTTGCCCCTATTTTTGTTAAATATAATTGCCAATTAAGCAGCATACCACTGTGTTTGGGGCTGTTGGTGAGCCTAAAACAAGCCGTTACAGAGAATATTATTAACTCACTGGTCAAGACACTGCGCTGGTTTTCCATTCACGTCCTCTTATTTTACATTACTGCGTACACATATTTCACTGTCCTGTCTTGTGCCTGTGCTTATCTTCAGCTCACTTCAATTCATCTTCCTCCTTTGCGGTCCTGTGCTTCAGCGTTCTTTCCTTTCTACACTCTACGTTCTCACCTTCACCATCATTAGTCTCTCCTCTGCACGCTGCTACTCTCTATATCAGGAATGATGTGATAAGGTCATGTGCCATAAAGAGGTCCAATTAACTTCGCCCGTGTATTCATTAATCAATAACCCACAGAAGTCATCACTTCGTCTTCCTCTCTGTCCTCAGCACACACACACAGTGAGTGGGTTCGTCGTCGTACCGTAAAGCTGCCAGACTCGGACTTTGTCTTCGTAGGGCAGGTCGTATTTCAGAGGGTCTCCCACAGGACCCTGGTAGTACGGCCTCATGATGGACTCGATGGCCGAGGTGTGGACCAGGCCGATGGCGTGACCGAACTCGTGGACGGCAACCGCGAACAGATCCATCCCATGAGTCTCTGAGGGACGCACAGAGAAGGAAACCATCACATAGACTTCATGAATGGGACTATTTAAAGCAGGGGAGTCAAACTCATCTTAGTTCAGCTTCCACATTCAGCCCAGTTTGATCTCCAGTGGACCGGACCAGTAAAAATCACAGCATAAGTAACCACAACCTCTAATGTTTCTTTTGTTTCAGTGTAAAAAAAAAAAGGACATTCTGAAAATGCTGACATTTGAGGAATTATCTTTTTACAAAACATCATGAACAATCTGAAGTTTCTGAAGAAAAATAAGCTAAATTTCAGCAACATTCAGCCTCAGTTTGTCATTTCCACATCACAGAGTGTCTACAAAGGAACACATCGGAATTATTTATAGGTTATCATGCTGTGATTTTACTGGTCACTGGAGATCAAATTGGGCTGAATGTGGAACCTGAACGAAGATGAGTTTGATACCCCTGGTTTAAAGTTTGTGATTCCTGTAGAACCAGCCTGGTCGCTGTTCACATGTCTGTCCCCTTTTTTATGAGTGAACTCTATAGGTTGCAAGTTAAGAGGCATGGCAGACAGCCCTGGTGGCTGAGTGCTGTTAGGAATGTGCTGTAGTGAGATAACTATGGTAATACTGCCTGAGCCCCTGGGCTGCCAATCAAAACCTGAGTGCAGAAAGACACCTAAAGAGGCTGCAGGCTATTAAAGCACGTTTCCCTGAACATTTGGCTAAAAAGAAAAGCCAAAGCTTCCAAAAACTCCTTGTCTGGCTCTGCTAAGCAAGACAAAACCTCAGGCTCGGAGATTTAGATTTGCAAAAATGTGAGTGCTAGCATGTCGAGCCAAGCTAGCTTAGAGTTCCTCGGTGGCTAGGATCAAGACCGCATTCTGTTAACCTTATGTTGGCCTCGGCTGGGGAACATCTCAGCGCTGTGCTCCGTCACAAGACAAAAGGACAACTGCACTTGTGCTTACAACACCTGGGATATTCAGAGCTAAATGCCAACTCTAATCTACTGGAGCACAAGGTGGCGAGGGGGAAAGGTGGATAAAAGGAAGGATTGAGGGATTCGGAACAAAGTAGGCACCGTGTCATCGAATTTACAGTCCATCTGAGGTTGACAGAAAAAAACACCAGCACCCGCAGAAAAAGTCAGAGCTGAGAGATTTGGCTGGATGAACAAGATTCATTGAGTTTGACACCCATAACAGAAAGAAAGAGAGAGAAAGACAAGAAGAAACATAGAGAGTAAATAGACAGAGGCACGAAAACATGATCTGAAGTGATGTTTCCAAATAATGGAACTATTTCCAGGGCACCAGAAGATGTAAAATCTCATTCCTCTGATTCACAACAAATGCACAATACTCTAAAGGTCCCTGCTACCTGATCGCACGACGAATCCAGAATGCTACAAACATTCTAGCTCGCAGCATTTGCTTAAAAGTTTAATAAGGATGGTGTACCAAGAGGTCGATGGAAAGAATCGCTAGCACTGCTAGCCACGGGCGATCCTTTTCATCTCATGTGAATCCTTGTGGTATTGAGATCCTGCAATACCTTAAGACCTCTTTATTCGGAATATTATAACTGTACAATGGTTTTTTTAAATGTTTATAGCCAGCAAAAGTGCTGGAGTGGAACAACATCTGATCTCTCTGATCTCTTACATTTAATAGATGGAAAAATCAAACGTGGTTTTCACTTAAAAGCTCAGAAAACTATTGATTTTGAGATTTGTGAAGGATAAGCATGCTTCAATCAAAAAAAAACAAACCACACATACAAGCAGCTTATTATGACCTGCAAAAACAGTTTGTTCTTCAAACCCAGAGTCAACATTTGACCATTTCAATACATAAGTGTGTGAGGTAACTGGGTCAATATATAATTGGGGGACCATGGGATATATCTTGCAAAATTTTTTATTAAAAGTAATCAAACCAATATTTTTATATTCATTATGATCAAGCCTTTATAAATTCCATAATTATTTATGATGGAAACAATCACTTATTAATAAAAAATGACTGTATGTCACTAAAATGTCGACTAAATAACCGTCCTAATTCAACAACAACCACCTTCTAATGAGCTAAACAATTAAAAAATGAGATTATTCAAAAATTGCTTTGATTGTGTTCTTTTTGTTTGAGATTTTTAAACATTTTTTCCTTACTTTATTGCTGAAGAATCATGCTTTTTCTCCCATTTTTAACACATTTAAAAAGATCTGCCACAGTGGTATGAATGAGCAGAATGATAACAGCTGGCATGTATAAAAACTAGATAAATATTTAACAGTAAGTCTTCAACAAAAAAGTCAAACATGACGCTAAATGCAGAATTTAAATTCATCTGCTTCATGTCATAAAGTTCTTGATTATTATTCCAGTTAATAATATGAATAATAAGAATAAGAGAACAGTAGGTGCTGCTTCCTGCTGTGCATCTTGAAAACTTATTAAATTAAAAACGGTTTAATGTCCTGACACTGCGGCAAAACGCTTTGATAAGGATAACGATGTATTTATCAAAGCGAGGAAGCAAAATCTATGCTGTATCTACTCAGGTTGTGTCAAAACATTTTACTATATTCCAACTTAGTTGCTATTTCTGTTCAAATAATCACCGTTTTTTGTTTTTTTTTTTGTTCCTGGCGGCTGTATGACCGTTTTTGTCTTCATCTGTTTCTAATCGTAAGCGTCCAAGCCCAGGAAGTTCTCTGTACCGCTGCTTCTAGTCACCGTGGATCAATCCGATCCCTGCTCGACCTCCTTGTTGCTTAGAAATAGAGCGCACACGCAATTATCTCGACTACTTGAGCCTGTATTGAATTAGCCAGATTGCGTGAACCTGCTCTGACCTTTACGGAGCCGCTCTGGCCTTGACTGATTGGTTCCGTTCATTCGAGTCGGGCGTAGGACTTTAACGGCCACTTTTCTTAGTCCTCCCGATCGAACAGGTTCCTGGGTCTCTCCTTCAGCTTAACAAAGTTGTTTTTAACGAAACACCAAACGGAGGTTATAAATATCCGTGAGGGTTAACCGGGCAGACGCTTGAAGGTGGAGGACTTGTTGACATTGCAGGCTCTCACTTTAACAGATGGAGAGAAAGAACCGAGGCTGAGTTTTAAGTTCAGAAGCAGCCTAGAAATCTATTCTGGTGATACCTGCATCCACAGTTGACCCACATATTCTGCATTTTCCCTCCACAGAGCGAGGATGCTATGACCCGTATGTAGATTATTGGGGAGTACAGTGAGGCGATAATGATATTCTGTGCTCCAGTACAGCTCAGACCCTTAGTTGCTAAAACTCAAATAGAAAGCTGACCATGAAATCAATACTGCTGAGGAGGAATGGCCTTGAATCCTCACAACTTTCTGAAAAAAGCGTCTGGAGAGATGAAAATTAGAGTTTGAAATATTAATCAAAGTTTACCGAACTCCACTGAACTTCCAAGAAGTGGAAGCTAAATAGAAGCCAGATTCTTGAACTCTCATTCATAAGTTATGAAGTATTTGGAATTTGGAGAATCAGGGGTATGTGACCGAAATATGCACCGAGCGTTTCTAATTGACCTCAATCATGTCTTTGGAATCTCTGTTCCTCAGTTTCTTTTACTCCTCTGGGCAGATAATTGGATAATAATATGCTGTATCCAGAGGTAAGAGGTCAGGCTCTGTTTGTAAACCCAACTGTCTCTCTCCAGTTAGGCTGTTTGCATTCAGACACGACTTTAATTTCCACGATTTGGGGCTGCAGAGGCTAATGTAGTGTACACAAAGAGCCTTTATGTCTGCATCAGCTGCTTTTGTGAGTGTTTAGTGTGTTAAATTAGATAAGTCGGCAGCTCTGGGACAGCGATCCTTTCAGCCACTGAGCAGGCTGGATGGCTGCTAAACACAACAGGAGATGCGGGACTGTCACATCAATGGGCCACGTTTAATTAATATATTTTCAGTTTGTAACAACGAGCAGCGATCACCAGATGCATGCAGATGTGTCTGACTCACAGCCACTGATAGCTAAAGAGTGAAGAAGAAGAAAAGATGCAACCGATTATTCTTTCTGACTAACAGACTCTGGAAACATTTTCACAGATACAGTATGAAAACAGCTGCTTTTGATATAAAACAAAGACAAAATAAGGATCCTTCCAGATCAGGGGTGTCCAACATGAGGCCCGTGGGCCAAAAGCGGTCCTCCAGAGGGTCCAATCCGGTCCTCAGAGTGTAAAAATTACAAAGAAGACATTAACTGCAGATTGCAAATTAGTAAAACTGTAAATTTAAAATCATTTCTAGACCATGCCAAGTTGTTTTGATCATCAAGTAAAATACTAGATTGCTCTTTTGTGTCTCATTTTTGCAATATTTTGTCTCGTTTTTGTTGTTTATTGTATTTTTGTCGTTTGCCCCATGTTCTTGTCGTTTTGTTTTTCATTTTTGTCTCACTTGTGCTTTTTGTCACTTTGTGTTTTGCCGTATTTGTTGTATCATTTGTGTCGTTTTGTGTTATTTTTTTTGTCTTGCTTGTCTACTCTTTTTGTCAAACTTTTCGTCTCATTTTTTGTCGCTTCGTGTCGTTTGTCTCATTTTTTGTCGTTTTGTGTCTCACGTTTGTCATTTTTGCCTTGCTTTTGTTGTTTTTAGTCTTTTTTGGATGATTTTTGTCATTTTTTGTCATTTTGTCTTCTTTGTGTATCGTTCTTGTCATTTTGTGTAATCTTTTCTCTCATTTTTGTCATTTGTCCATTTTTTGGCGCTTTAACATTTTTATCTAATTTTTTGTCTTTTTTGTTTTGTTTCATGCTGTTTGTCTAATTTTTTTGTCATTTTGTCTTGCTTTTTTGTCTTTTTGGATGATTTTTGTCATTTTTTTTTCATTTTGTCTTCTTTGTGTATTGTTCTTGTCATTTTGTGTAATCTTTCTCTCATTTGTCCATTTTTTTGCTGCTTTAACATTTTTGTCTATTTTTTTGTCTTTTTTTGTTTTGTTTCGTGTTGTTTGTCTCATTTTTTGTCATTTTGTGTCTCGTTTTTGTCATATTTTGTCTTTTATTTGTCTTCTTTGGTCTGACTTTTGTTGTTTTGATCATAAACTAAAACACTATATCGTTCAGTTCCAGATAGATGTGACTAAATGTTGTGTCTCTTTGTAGACACTCTGTGATCTGGAAGTTGTAATGTGGAAATGACAAACTGAGACGTAATATTGTTGAAATTGCACTTTTTTTTTAAAGAAATGTCAGGTTGTTCATAATGTTTTGCAAAAAGATAATTCATTAAATGAGAACATTTCAAGAATGTGCTTTTTTGCACTAAAAGGAAACATTAGAAGTTGTGTTTATTTATAGGTTATGCTGTGATTTTACTGGTCACTGGAGATCAAATTGGACTGAATGTGAACTAAGATGAGTTTGACACCTCTGATCTAGTGAGAAAACACTTCTTTGGAATTTGTTTTATGCTCTCAACTCTGCTTCACTCTCACTTTAATCAACTTTGTTTGCAGCTGTTGCAGGCATTTGTTTTAACTTCGAAAATCCCTCCAAAGCACCAAACAGCAAACAGAGAAAGTTAGCGGCTAGCTGGTGAACATAGCAGAACACTTAACACCTAATGAGGCGGATATTTCCCTCAGGCGTTGGTGGAGACAGCTAAGAGGAGGGGGAATATTGGACTTAATTTTGCCAGGTGGCCACAAACATGATTTCATATAAATGCTAATGTTCACAATAACTCAACGTGGTGCTTAACAGTCAGTGAAGGTTTAGAAGTTTGCTGCGGTTGGATCATCAGCTACAAGTGCACGCAGCGGGTCACTTATTACGTAGAAAAGTGCATCTTTAGTGCAGTAAGATGAGCTGCATGTCAGGCTGAAACATCTGCTTCAGAGTTATACAGTTAATTATTATCTGGAGCGCTTTACAAAGAGAGAAATGATGTGAAATTCTATAATTAGTCAGCGCCTTGGCCTAGAGGTAACGTCCCACGCTGCTAAAGGCTCAAAGTACAAGAGAGATCGCAAGGACACGGATGAAACGTGGAAATGATGCCGTCTTCAGTGTACCATTTATATCTAAAATCACATAAATTCTGGATGCAGGAGTAAACTGGGTTGTTTTTATTGGCACTGACTGGCCATAACAAACTGTTTTTACGCCTTTAGGGTGTATAAGTAAAGCGGGAGAGCCAGACGCCAGGTTTACAAATGAAAAAGACTGACATGTTACATCTGATGAGCACTTCACCCTTCATCACAGAAAGTGGAGAAGCGGCCTTGAAAGCAGGAGCATCTCAGAAGGTACGATGATTCAGAGCTTATCGCTCCATAAGAGGCATTTTTAACGCTTCCATCAGGCTGCTGTCACTCCTGAGTAATTCATGACATAAGTCAGAAACATTTCATTGTTTTAATCCTCCTCATTGTTTGTCCATATGATAGTTTAAAGCGATAATCGGGGTCATGAGAGAACCCACCTCTGACCCGTCCCTGCTCTACCTCCACGCTCTCATTAATCAAAAGCCCTATCCATGCAGATGAGGCGGTAAAGTACTCGAGCATCGTGCCGTCGTGTCGTGACACCGCTGCATCCTGCCGGGGATTTAATTGGAGCAAATTGAGCTGCAGTAACATATGGCTCCCAGCTTCAGCCGGGCTGCAGCGAAGAATGGAAGTGAGCACAGATTCTGGTTGTATATCACTGATACCAACACAATCAGCATCATCTGCAGCTGCATAGTCAGCCTGGAGAGGGTCTATCTGTCAGACTTCAGTCATTTATATGTGAGGAGAAGGATTCTGCTTCTATCTACATCACGAGATTGCCGTGGTGTTTTCACACAAACATATTTTTCTCAATCTGGGAAGTGCAGAAATGTGGAAAATGTCTCATCTGGGATATTACACGTTGGTAAGTCATAGTGGAGGAGAAATCAGATCTATTATTTATAGGAAGGTTTGGCATTATGGGAAATATTTTAAGCTTTCTGGAGCAGAGTTGGAAAACAGGCAGCAGCAAGAAGAAAGAGCGTAACACAGGGGTGTCCAACATGCGGCCCGTGGGCCAAAAGTGGTCCTCCAGAGGGTCCAATCCGGCCCTCAAAGTGGAAAAATTAGAGGAGACATTAACTGCAGATTGTAAATAAGTAAAACTATAAATTTAAAAGAATTTCGAGAGTTGTTTTGATCATAAAGTAAAAACACTAGATTGTTCTTTTGTCATTTTGTTTATTTTTTGTAATATTTTGTCTCATTTTTGTTGTTTTTTGTCTTTTTTGTCAGACTTCTGGCATTTATTTCATGTTTTTGTCATTTTGTGTCTCATTTTTGTCATTCTGAAGTAAAATACTAGCTTGCTCATTGTTCTTTTGTCATTTTGCATCTCATTTTGTAAAATATTCTCTTCTTTTTGTTGTCGTTTGTCTTTTTTGTCTGACTTTTGTCGTTTGCCTCGTGTTTTTGTCGTCTTATTTCTCGCTTTTGTCTCGCTTGTATTTTTGCCTTATTTTTGTCATTTTGTGTTTTATTCATTGTTTGTGTGTTGTTTTTGCCATTTTGTGTTTCCTTTTTGTCTTGCTTGTTTTTGTCTATTTTCTTGTTGTTTTGGAACTTTTATGTCCAAAAAATGGCAAATATAATTATCATCATTTCTATAGATTATCCTCACATCTAAGAGCCAAACGTTTCTGTGAAGTACTGCAGAGTAAAAACACACAGTCACAAGTAAAACTGCACCTAAAACATGCTAATTAAAGATATAAAACAAATAAATATTGTTCCGCTTCATTCAATATTATTTTTACTAACTGTATAAGTTACATTGTAATTTCTGATTTTAACCATTCTGGAATTCAGTTTGAACCAAACCTGTTTTACAGCATGATACGTTTTGCACAAAATGTTCCATTTTGCAATTAACTAGGAACTATTTAACATATATAAATAAAATGTAAAACAACTGGAGTAAAAGGTACGCTGCTGAACTTAACAGAAATACTGATTACAAACTTAGCAAACTAACTTTTTACCACTGTCCCTCATGATAATAAATAAAGACGGACTGATATTTCTGAACCAGTTTGTCCACATCCCTGCATATCACATCATCGTGTCCAAATCCCTCTTTTATCGACTGACATTAGGGCAGCTGCTTTCATTCCTGTCACATAAAACACTCGGATTAATACAAATAAGCCACTTTTTTCCACTAATTTTCACATTTAAAAGAGTCGATTCTTGTAAGAAGTATGTTCCATAACAAGCGACAGCAAACATGAGATCCCTTTGCTAATTGCAAAAACAGATTTCATGGGTGTCGATGACATATTAAAGTGATTTCCTTGTTTGTGGCAGTCGGAGGAAATGAAAAGGCGTCTTTTATCTGTTCATCAATGCCGCTGTAGCCGCCACATTGTTGCTATTATACGTAATATTTTTAGTTCTAACAAATAAAAATCTTAATTATAGAATCTGGAACATGAATAAAAGCCAGCAGCACAGCTTGACTCCAAAGTACAATCAGAGTTCTGGTGTTGGATGCAGAACTTTTGGTGAGGATGGTAGTTCACACCAGCTTCAATCACTTTTTCTTTATTCCATTTTCTTTAAGTCTTCTAGACACTCGCTGTTTCAATCTCTTCATTTCACAGCACTCTGGGAGTCTCTCACAAGTTCTGATGAGATGCTTCCAAGAATATCACACAATACTGTTTTTCTGTCTTTTGATTCAGCGACTGATTTTCTCTCACCGGCGATATGAAACATGTATAATATGACACATACACCTCCTGTCAAAAGTTTTAGGACACTGTCTCATTCAAATAAAATAGAACCTGTCCTATAACTTTTGACAGGGGGTGTATTTCATCATATGGATGTGATCAGGGCAGGACTCTGATCATACATGTAAAGTTTCAGGCAGATTGGAGCATGTTCAGGGCATTTACACAGCATTTGAAGTTTCATGGCGAAGGATCAAAATTCCAGAGGCCGCCACGGACACGCCCTTTGACTTTGGAACAAGATTTTAATAACTTTGGATCATTAAGGCCTCCTGTATGTACTGGCCCAATTTGAGGTGAATTGGACTTTCCCCCTTGGAGGAGTTCGCTCTAGAAAACAATGAAAAATGGGCAAAATCTGACATTCAACGCAAAATAGTTCACTTCCTGTTGGGTTTGGAATGTGGCTGTCACTGACTTTTTTGTTCAGCCTGATGTGCTGCATGTGTGTACCACATTTGGTAGATACACCCCCTGTCAAAAGTTGTAGGACAGGTTCTACTTTATTTGAATGAGAGTGTCCTAAAACTTTTGACAGGGGGTGTATGTGTGTTTCTCACCTGGAGATCTGAAGGTCCAGGCCTCGTCGTCATCAAAGTGTGTGTCTCCAGCTGTGAACCTCTCTCCTGGGAAGAACGCATGAGCCACTGTTCCCCCGGCCCGTCAAAGGGATACCCGTCATTGTGGTCGGCTTTAGTGAAGTCGATCTGAATGTCTGCGTCGCTGCCGGCCACCTCGTGGAAGTTCAGCGGTGCGATGTCGCTCCAGACCTTCAGAGCGTAGTACATCAGGGCCCGGACGGTGTCCCTGCCCAGCAAGGCCGAGTCCTTCGGGAAGGTCCTCACTCTGAGATGAGAAAGTGTTGAAGAAAAGAAGAAACAAACAGAGAACAATTTCTGATTTAATTTGTTATTTATTGTGAGTAAAATTCAGAAAAGTGTCCTTTATACCTGTCAAATCCCAAGAAAAAATGTAAACATGTGCCTCTGTGTGTGAATTATTAGAATATTTCTTAAATATTTCTACATGTTGCAATGTTAAACTGGAAACACTTCATTTATTACACTGAAATTCTTTAACAGAAGACTTGCAGTCTGTCATTTAAGGCATGTCTGCTTACTACAACTGTATACTCCTGTAAAATGCAGTGCATAAACAATATATTATATAAGCAGATTTGATTGAAATATAATGCCACTGCATTTTTACATAATTTTACCGCATTCAACTGTAAAAAATGATTTCTGGCTGGATATTTTTAGGTGCATTTACCTATAAAGAAAATGAAAGAATTAAAAGCACATTCCTTGTTACTAATAAAAAAAAGCATCATTATTATACTTGTAATGTTTTCTCAGCATTATACAACTTACACTACCACTGAAACTGCAGTTAGAATACTGTGTTCTTCCATTACAACAACAGCACTCCTTTACATTTAGTGTCCAGATGAACAAGCGGAACCCAAACGCACACCGAGTCAAACTTGCAAAAGTCAAGAACAGTTTACTGCAAGGTTCAGAGAGGGAAGGAGGTGAATGAGGGTGAAGGAGACGGCAGGAGACGGCTGAGGGAGGCTGAGGAGTCGGGCAGACTGCAGGGGAACGTGGCTGATAGCTGAGTGGGAGGAAAGAGGGAGAGGGAGAGAGAGAGGAGGGCTGGATGAGCGGCGGTGAGAAGAAAAGCAAAGCAAAGCAGGCTGAGAAACTGAGGTAGAAGTGGACCTGAAGCACAGAGAAAACAGAGATTAATCCAGACGTCAGAAACACAAGGAATGAAAAACTAAGAAGCACACGCTGGCAGACTGACGGAGAGAGGAGGAGGAACTTAAGTACAGCAGCACTGATGAGATGATGAGGGGAAAATGTGTCGGCTGATGAAATCAGAGGAGGTGATGAGAGTCACACCAACAGAGAGAGACGTGAACAAACAAACACAAAGACAGAAAACACCGGAGAAGGAAGAACGGCAGAAACACAGGAGAAAGGGAGGAGGCACGACCAGAACTTAGGAAAAATGATCTGGATTTAAAACAGCTTTATCACCATGTAGGGATACAGAAAGCACACAGCTGTTGAGACTAAATTTTCCAGATTTTACTACATTCAAATTACACATTAAACCCAAAGCATTTCAGTAGCTGCTAATGAACACATTTAAGCTCAAGTTTCCTTATACTTTTGTTAAATGTCCTATAAAAAGTATATAAAACAAACAAGTAAAAGTGTGCTAGGTAGATAAAAATAGTCTTTCTTAAGCTAATCTTGCTCAATATTTGATTAATACACTTAGAAAGGAATATATGTAATGATATCCAGCAACACATTCATAATTAAGTCCAATAAAAATGTAATTTTTAAAGTTGTGCTCAAACATAAAGGAAAGATTAACACACCCATTGAAAATATACTTGAATACATGCAAAAATAAGTGATAAAAGGTGCATTAGGTGAGGTGCATTTTGGAACAAACTAAAAAAAAAAGTCTTCAAAAAATAAAACATAAATAAATGACGACTGATTTTAAGTTACAATTTAAGTGATGTTATCTTGTCACCATAACTTTACATATTCAGCCCTCCTGTACTGAAAATATACCCTGAAAATATCTCGTGACTACGCTTTGACGTTCCCATAAATACACTTGTTCAGATTTTTTAAACATACTCTATAAAAGCATAATTCATGTATAGAAAAACATACGTCTTCTTCACTTAGAACATCCAGAGGTAAAACATCTATCGTGGGCTTCTTTCGGTTACACTTTCAGATCTTTACTGAAAAGATCAAGCGCAGTAAATAAGTAAAAACTCTCTGCCTCGTGACACCCTTGATCTTCAAACTGACATTTTTAGCCAAGCTGTGGAGAAACCTTCTCCTTTCAGACAACATCTTCCATGATTTATAGCAACGTTTTCTAACTTTACATTGCAGCTATGGTGCCCCTTGTAGCGCTGCTTCAGAAGGGGCAGAGTTAAAACTAGTCTGTTTTTAGGGGATTTTCTTTGCTGCCTATAAAGGTGACTCCTTCTGACTGCAGCCTTCACACAGCTGATTACAACATATTGCAGGAAAAGGGTTCAAAGATGAATGGTCTCTTTTGTGGTTTGAAAATAAAGTCTAATACAGCAGTTGAGTTTTAAATGAGCTGCAGATGTGAAGCGACAGTCCTTCAGATTTTAGGTATATATATATATATATATATATATATATATGCAATACCATTGATGCTTCTCTCTTTCATCACCGAAAGCAGAATAAAAATGCACATTTACACATTAACAACAATATAAATATATTAAAAATGTCAAAAATGTTTTTCTATAGACAGTGGTTAGATTGGGCTGAACAGTGGGGTAGTGGTTAGCACTTTTGCCTTGCAGCAAGAAGATCCCTGGTTCTAATCCCAGCCTGGGCATGGGATATTTACCTCCGCCAAGGGGGCCATGCGATCGGGTCCGTTTATTTATTTGTCTGTCTGTGTGCGTGTCTGTGGACAGGATTTCTCGGAAACTACTTGTCGGATCTTCATGAAATTTTCACCAGAGGTGGATCTTGGCCCAGGGAAGACTCCACTCAAATTTTGTGTTGATCCGGTTAAGGATCTGGATTCTGGATCCGGATTTAGATTTTCCAACTTCGTATCATCTTCCCTTGGCGGAGGTCAGAAATCTCGGATTGCTCTTGTTCTGCATGGAGTTTGCATGTTCTCCCTGTGCATGTGTGAGTTTTCTCCGGGTACTCCGGCTTCCTCCCACAGTCCAAAAATATGCTGAGGTTAATTGGTTACTCTAAATTGTCCGTACGTGTGAATGTGAGTGTGATTGTGTGTCTGTATATGTAGCCCTGTGACAGACTGGTGACCTGTCCAGGGTGTCCCCTGCCTTCACCCGAGTCAGCTGGGATAGACTCCTGCACCCCCCATGACCCTAGTGAGGATAAAGCGCTGTATAGAGGATGGATGGATGGAAGTGGTTAGATTTTACTTTATACTTTGTTCCACAATAGTCCAGATGGAAATGTTGTACATTTACTTCACTATATTCATTTTGACAGCTATACCGCTGCTCATTACAAACATATGTTCATCTTATAACATAATGTACACCATCACTGAATTAAATACCAGACAGGATGAAAAGCTCATCCAAAGCACTGAAACTGGGGAAGCTATGACTGAATAGATAGAACCTTGTCTCTACCATGAATCCTGTGGTTTTCTCAGCTCTGTGTTCCTATACGGCTAAACTCCATTTCAAATTATGTTCTGAAGGAAACCTATTTTCTCCTAGAATACATTTGTTTGTGACATATTGTAAATGCATTTCAAATGAACTCATATTTGCCGTTCGTTTTAGTGTTTCCACCGCTGCCGCTTTTCAATCAATCATACATTAGACGGGGCAGAACCTGTCACCGTGGCAACCCAGAAAATGGAGGAGATCTTTTGAAAAAGTAGTAAAAGGCCGGTGTTTTAAACCAAGGTGCAAAAGCCTTGAGAGGACTGTCAAGAAAAGTCGATTGAAGAACCTGGGAGAGTTTCATGAGGACTGAGGCTGATGTTAGCGGATCAAGAACCTCCACAAACAAACACAACTGTCAGATTTATAACATGAAGCCTCTCCTGAACCAGAAATAACTTCAGAAGAGCTGAGGAGGAAAACAACTAGACTGTTCCTCAGTAGTCCAAACTTCTCTTTTCAGATGAAAGTGAATTTTGCATTTCATTTGTAAATCGAAGCCTTAGAGTCTGGAGAAAGTCGACACGGTGTCTGCTAAAATCTATGAGGAGATTTTAGAGCGCTTCATGCTTCCATCTGCTGCAACTCCTAATGTTCCCTTTGTTTTAGTGCTAAAAAGGACATTCTGAAAATGCTCACATTTAAGAAACTATCTGTTCTGAAAACATCATGAACAACCTGAAATTTCAGAAGAAAAATAAGTTCAGTTTCAACAACATTCAGCCTTAGTTTATTATTTACACATTACAACTTCCAGATCACTGCAAAAAGGCACAAAAAATTTAGCAACAAGTATCTGGAACTCAATTATATATTTTATTTTATGATCAAAACGACAAAATGAGACCAAAAAAAACAACAAAAACAAGACAAAACATGACAAAAAAGAGACACAAACAAAATGACAAAAAATGAGAAAACCGACTTGAAACAAATCACAAAAGAGACAAAAAGAATTGATAAAAAAAAGGTACAAAGCGGCCAAAAATGGACAAAAACAAGACAAGAAATTACACAAATGACACAAACCAGACGGAAAATGACAAAAAAGAAAAACAACAACAAAAAATAGACAACACGAAAAGCACAATACGACTAAAATGACACACAGAACAACAAATAAAGCAAAACAGAATGAGACAAAAAACACAAGGGAGACAAAAAAGAAACACAAAACGACAAAAACATGAGACACACTACAAAAGTCAGACAAAAAACAACAAAAACAAGACAAAACATTACAAAAAGAGACACAAAGCGACAAACAAAATGACCAAAAAATGAGAAAACCGACAAATCAAAAAAGGGACAAAAAGAATTGATAAAAAAGGCACAAAGTGGACAAAAACAAGACAAGAAATTACACAAATGACACAAACCAGACGGAAAATGACAAAAAAGAAAAACAACAACAAAAAATAGACAACACGAAAAGCACAATACGACTAAAATGAGACAAACAACAACAAATAAAGCAGCACACAAAACGACAAAAACGAGACAAAAAACACAAGGGAGACAAAAAAGAAACAAAACGACAAAAACATGAGACACACTACAAAAGTCAGACAAAAAACAAGACAAAAAAATATTAGAAAATCGATGAACTATCTGAGCTCCACCTGTATTTAGTCTGTGCCTCAGCTTCACCCTGCTATCCTGCATCCTCAGCTCTACAGATTCTCATCTACAGCTGCTTCCAAGCCTTGAGCTTTCTCGCTCTCCTGTTTCAGCATCCAGCTCTCCATCCCGTCCGTCTGCTTTTCTCCACCAGATCAGCCGCTGGTCCACCCACTCCCCTCCTCCATACAACCATTCATTCTCCCTCAGAATGCTTCCGGCCTTAAGTGCTGCTAGCTTCACATCCTCCACCTGCCACCAGTCACCTTTAAACCCAAGTTTGGCAGTAAAAGTTTTAAGTCTAACACTGAGTCTGCGTGCTGCATCTGGCTCCACGTTTTCCTGAAACATTTCCAACAACGTTACGAGCCGTGTTAAGACCTCAAAGCCGCGTCGTCCCGTCTTAAAGCCTTCGTCGTCCCGATGACCTGCTGATGTGTTTCAGCAGCAAAGGATGTCAAAGTGTAACGTCCCGATAACTCCTGAGTCACGCCAACTTTCGCCGCAGGCAACACTTCGGCCCTTTCATTCCCCCACATGAGCTGGAGAAGCAGTTGTTCCAACAACTCAGCTTGTGGCTCAGAGTCACTGAACCTTTACAGTCAAAGTCAAACTTCTGAACACCTGCCAGAGGAGCTCACACCAGCGAGATGTCTTTAATCCTTTAAATCAGTCCCAGACACGTGTAGGCGAGTTCTGCTTTGCTTTATCTCTGTTTCAGTTTTGTTCTCAGTCATTACTGCTCACCTTTCTTTCCCTCTACGCTGCATTTGGTCATGTTTCTTCTTTGTTTGATATTGTTTTACACATTAAACATTTTGAGGACACGGTAGGCTGATGTTTTCTACAAAACAACTCGAAATACACCACTGTCTAAAAGTTTGGGGTCACCCAGACAATTCCATGTTTTCCATGAAAATTCACACTTTAATTCATGTGCTAACATAACTGCACAAGGGTTTTCTAATCATCAGTGAGCCTTTCAACACCATTAGCTAACACAATGTAGCATCAGAACACAGGAGTGATGGTTGCTGGAAATGTTCCTCTGTACCCCTTTTTTTCCATTAAAAACTAGAAAAGCACTCAGAGTTTAGACCTATGCCAAGGACAGAGAGGAAAACAGGAAACCCATGGAGTAAAGGATCATGAGCTGGAATTGAACCTGCATCTCTGTTTATGAATCACCTTCTTAACCAGTTGAGCTGTCTGGACACCTTGCTGCAATTTGTTGGACGATATACTAACCTATGATGTTTTTGTCATATTTTGGACCACATACTACAACATACTAAAAAAATTCAAAGTGATCCAGAATCCAGGATCCTTTCCGGATTGCCACCAAAATTAAACCAGCTCTTCCTCTTACCATAGTCTACATCCCCTCAAAATTTCATGTGAATCTGCCCAGGCTTTTTTGAGTTATCTTGCTAGCTAACAGACAGACAGACAGACAGATGGACACACAAACGCCGGGTGTCACATAACCTCCTTGGTGGAGGTAATCAGCCGTTTCCAGCTAGAAAAGTCATTTATAAGATTAACAATGTCTAGACTGGATGTATGATTCCTTGAAGTAGTAGTATATATGTTGTATTCTAACTACTCAGCACCAAACAGTAACTGACGTCACAAATTGTGGCTCATGTTTATGTGAACAATGGAGCATTAAAGGAGCCAGATATTTTTTTACAGTAGCTGGTAGAGACCAAAACTGAGCTAAAAATTTTAATAGTGCCTGGAACAGGTCTCCAAATTAACGATTATTTCATTTCCTAAATGTTGAATGAGTAAATGGCCAAAGATTTGCCAACGACGGCTGCCGCGAAAAGGTAAAAGTTTGTTTTTTGTTACCGTCACTTTATAACTGGCCCTAATTTTCTGTGTTGTTGTTGTTGTTGTTTACCGCCTTGTTGAATTTCCAGCTGCTGGAACAACAGAACTTCCAGTCCAAGTCTCACGTTGGGCACCGCAGTGGGCTATCTGACCACTAGAAATCAGATTTTTGCCACATTTCGATGTCACAACAGATGTAAACAGAAATGCTAATCAGTTAAAAGCTTCTGCATGATGCTTCTTTATTTTATATTCTCCTGCTGATGTCCGTACATTTTTGCAAACATTAGCAGCTGTAGCACTGAAAATGTCCCCGCTGTGGAACTCATTAAAGCTTATCTTATCTTATCTTACGAAGACTGTGGGTCTGTTGACTGACAGGGAACTTGATGCTTGCTCCAGTTTGAGGTCTGTGGAAAAACTGTAAATTTGCACTGTCAAGTGATCGCAAAAGTTCATACGACACATTTAAGAGTCCTTGTATGGACACGCGTGCATGACTTGCTTCCATCAACGTATAAAAAACAGTCATGGAGACGAGTTCAGGGAGGACGCTGTCATCTCTTTCCAATAAAATCCTTTCAAGGTCGTGACCGCTCCATAACATCCACAGATTCAGCACACATTAACTGATATTTGTGCTCCTAATTGCAGTGCACACTTGAGCTGCCAGTTGTTCCGCCGCTACCACAGTGTCTTTAACACGTCCAGTGATGCGAACGGGTTCATTAGTGCTGCTAATTAACGTGCTAATTAGCAAATATGTCTATATCAACACGCTGTCGCAAAACACATGGATGCGTTAGCAATGTTAGCTTAGAGTAATAAGGAAGCAGTGGCTTGAAAATGGGGTTTTTTAAGATTAATATGCAAATGTATGCAGACACTCCCTTCAAAATCTAATCGGATCATCTGTTCTGTAGGGGGAACCTGTGGTGTACAGTAGGACAATATTTTTCCTCCCTTGATTTTTTTTGCAAAATTGCGTCTGCACAGTCCATTTATTCATCCTCCCCGAGCATCTGACCCTCGCTGCTCACCACAGTTAGCCAAGGTCGCTGCAAATGGTTCAACCTCCACAGACAATTCACCCGCTTATTAGTCCTAATTCAAAGTGACGAGGGTGGCTGATTGTAGATTTCTGTGTGTTTGGGAGACTGTTTATGAGAGAGAAAGATGGAGAGGCACACGGCACGGTTTGGTCAGCGGGTAAGCATGCATGTGCATCTAAATGGGGTGTGTGTGTGTGTGTGTGTGTGTGTGTGTGTGTGTGTGTGTGTGTGTGTGTGTGTGTGTGTGTGTGTGTGTGTGTGTGTGTGTGTGTGTGTGTGTGTGTGTGTGTGTGTGTCTGTGTGTGTGCCTGGATGTAATTGCAGGTAAGTCCGCCAAGGTCACAGCATTCCCGTCCTGCATCTCTGATGAACAGAGGAGTCTCTGGGAGCTGCTCGTGTTTACATAAAGAGACCATAGGTGCATGAAAAATGAAGCGAGTGTCACTTCCTCGCGGCGCTGCCTTTAAATTTGATTATCCTCACAGACTGGGACATGGATCTTGTCACTATGTCAATCTTATGCCTTGATTTTAGCAACCTTATTGTGTTTTAATTAAGCGACCAACTGCAGCCACATCTGATGTTTATTAAACAGCGTGTCCTCATTAAGTCCACACCTGTGTGCTGTTTTTATGACCTAGTTGCTGTCCACTCTGCTTTTATGACAAAACACAGCTGCATAAATATGATTTTGGAGTCACCACAGTCAAAACAAAACAAAAAAAAGTGGAATAATTAGGAATGTTCTGGGCATTGGTTGAATATTTCATCTAATCACAAAGTCTGCTGGATCCCTTCAGTTACTTTTGTTTTCATTTTATACAATACAAAGTCTGAAAAACGTAATTTCAAGAGTTTTGGCATTTCTCTATATTTAACAGGTGAGCTAAGCACAAATATTTACATTGACAGAATGGAATAACATAGAATAGAAAAGAAATACTTGCTTTGTATTGAAAATTCTGTAATTCTGCCATATCAGTCTTAAGATATTAATTTACTTGAAGTCAATGATTAGCCAGTTTTTTTCTCCGTAATAGTCTAGATTGGTTGAATATGTTATAAATAAAGTGTGGCAACATTTTCCTGACCAAAACAAGTCTATTTAAATAAAAAAAAAAAAGTAAATTAACATGATTCAATTGTGCTTCCATTTATATCCATCAGTCCATTTGTTATATAACTAAAAGTAAAAATAAAAAAAACAGTAAAAATAAAAACAGACTTAACAGATAAATAATATTTGTTGCAAATCAAATGTATCTCAACTATTCATTCACTATTATTTCTCATGGGAATAAACACATTTCATTTTTTGCTCTTCAAGTTTTCACTGTTTAGTGAAGCAAAACTTAGAGGCTAGTTCATGCAATCGGCACAGGTCTGCCGCTACACTCACGCACTCCTAACACCGCCACATCTATCCAAGTCAACCTTTCCGTCAAGGCAGTTAATAGTTTGACATTTTGGGAAATATGCTTTCTTGCTGACTGAGTCTCCACAGGTTCCCCTGACAACCTCATGGTAATGATAAGTCTCCACAAAGTCAGTGCATCCGGCCGAGACATTTCAAGAGATTTTTCCAGCACTTAACTCCCCGTAAAATCACAATTTGTGTTTCATTTTAGACCTCCTTAACGTCTCTTACTACAGATTAAACAAACAAGATAGGTGCTGACAGGCCCACATGATCACAGTAGATCTGACTCATTTAAATTAATTTACTGAAGCTTCAATGCCCAAGTTTCAGTGCATAAAACTACAGTGTTCCAGTGCAAGTGAAAGAGTCATGAGTTGTTTTTAACAGTTACAGTCAGCTGGGCAGACACCCATAAACATCACAGAGTGCATGAAAGACTCAGTTTGTGACTTTAACGATATATATATATATATAGATATGAAAATGTAACCAGGAGCTAAAGTTTAGCTGGTTGCTTCCAGCTGTTTGTACAAGTCTTTAAGATTACTGAATAACTGAAGCATCAAACAGCAGCAGGATCCACAGGAGGGTCTCTGATGAGTGAGAGGTGCCTGTGATTACGCACAACACGGCAGTAGCTTCATTATTCATCTGACATAGAGACAAGATTAGTAGGGTTCTGCGAATAAACGACATTTTGTGCTTCTCATCACGTCAGACAGAAGTCACGGTTTATAAAGTGCATTTAGAAATAACACAGTACCGCAATTATATATTGACCTTTCCAGAATGAGTTGAAAAATGATCCATGGTTACGGAAAATTAGTTCAAAATGACATTTAATCAGTCTGAAATGACTCGAAAACTATCCCAAAGACACAAAAATGATCCAAAATGATGAGAAATGATACAAGCTGACATAAAACTTGTTAAAACTGACAACTGTCCTCAATGACTCGAAAATTGTCTGGGTCAGTATCTAACTGAGGGACTTTTAAAGTCCATGGGATGTATCTTGTATATGTTTTTTAGGGCTGGCCCGAATAGTGGTTTCTGGCCTCCGAATATTCGGGCCCTTTTAAAGACGAATATCCGGATATTCGTTCCGCCCCAAAACGTCCGACCGGGTGGGGGTTGGGGGGTTGGGGGGGATATTCGGGGGGGCCCGAATATTCGGATCCGTTCGTGTGGTTCGTGCGGCGGCGGAGACGGCCCGAATAGTCGGATACCAAAATTAATATCCGGATAGTGCCGTAGCGAACGAATATTCGGATATTCGGGATATTCGGGTCCAGCCCAAATGTTTTTATGAACAGTTAAAAATAAATAAAGTTTTTATGTTCATTATGATCATGTCTTTACAAATTCCATAATTATCTATTATGGAAAGAATCACTTATGAATAAAAAAATGACTGGATATCACTAAAATGTCAACTAAATAACCGTCCAAGCAATAGCTACCAAAGGTGGCTGTAGTTAGCTTCATTATCATCAAACATGGGCATAATTTCCAGTCTCAAAATCGTAAATAAACTCTTGATGTCTTGCCTGTGGGTGAACTCCCTTTCTCAAATACTCCCCTTTTGAGTGGCAGACACCTAATAACTAAACTGCCCCTGTATACGTTAACGCATGCCGGTTAGTAGCTGTAAAATAAGAAACTGAATACCAGAACAGCTCAATCCTGAAATTCACTTACAGCTTTAAGTTGTCCGATCGAATCTAACCCATTGAAACATTTCTTCAGCTACCACTTCCCTTCCTTCTAGCCTTCATGCTGTAGCAAGCTAACGGCATACCGGCTCAAACTTTGCCTTCAGTGCACAGAAAAACGTCTCAGAAAGAACTTGAGCGATCATAATTCCCAAAATGTCAAGCTGTTACTCTAAGCTGCTCCTGGTCTGCTTGCTTTTTTTTGGTTGCATGTGGGAAACGCAGCCTAAAAGCAACGCTGAAACTTCTGCTGCTCATTAAACCCTACTTCAGTTCTCACATCCACCTGCAAAGAGCCTCCTTTTCCCTCTGAGGAAGCTATCATCATCACTCTCCACTCCCTGCTGTGCTCAACTGAACTCAGTGTTACCCTACGAGGAGAGAAAAGCCTAAAGTCCGGATGCCAAACACTGTCTTCATCTATATTCATATAATTATCCCTTGAATGTGAACTGTCTGATGTATAATATATGTTAAAATATTATTATGATTATAATTGTACATGAATAACTGATTTAGATTAAAGTACTTCTGTCACCACAGCGGGAAACAAATAAAATATTTGACTGATTGTGAAGTTTTTAAGCTGCATCACAGGATATATTTCTCAGGCCGACCTCCAAAGGAAAAAAATGTGGCTGATCAAGCTCACGGCGGTGCATTCGAGACGTAAATGTCTATTTTCTTGAAGTTTTACGGCTGTGACTTATGAGCAGTTAGAGAGTGATAAGCGCATGAGCCAGCAGAGTTCGGAGAACCAAAAACTGCAGATGTAAGAGATCCTGGCTGCAGCATAAAGCAGCAGTCGTCGGTGGCTGAAGGGCTGTTTAGCAGCAACACAGCTCCTGAGTATGCATCATTGACTCACAAATAAATACCTGAGAACAGAGTGTACTGTCAGACGGTTCCACATCAATCAAATATAATACCTACACAGAGAAGTGCTTACATCAAAGAACACCCTGACACCACTGAGCTGGCAGTCCTGGACAGGCTGTGGATCTTTTGCTGTGATGCTTAACTGGCAAACAGAGGATGAAAGGAGAGGAGGAAAGAGAAAGATGCATTGTTAGAGGCTGATGAGAGCGAAAGAAGAATGCGAGGGAGGAAGCGAGCACAGTCAATGTCACAGCGCTCTTGATGATCCAGAGTCGTTTTCAAACATTGGACTTGAATCCTGCTATTAACAGTGCTCTTGATTGTCAAAAACCAAACACATTCGTTGTAATCTTGCTGTGCGAGGAGCAGTTTGCAGTTCTGTTCGGGTTCACACTCGCACTACCGCAACAGGTACGAGCAGTAACGGTGCGGGCGTGATGGAACCCGTCATACGTGTTTCTGGGACACTTCCAGGTGTGCGATTTCAATACGGAGAGAAGCAGCTCTGCGTCAAAGTCAGATGTGGAAACCCTCATGTCAAGGATCCTCAACGGTGACGACAGTTGGAGCAACGACCCAGAGGACAAACAGTGAAGAAGTCTGCAGTCTCCAAGACCGGAGAGGAGAACGCTAAAAGAATGACTGCTGTTTAGTTTTACATTAAGGACGTCTGATATTATCGGTGGGTCGGTATCGGCGTAAAAGATCGGTCAATATCCTTATCGTGTTTTTTTGCCCATCATGAAAACCGATAAAATAATGGCTGGATTTCGCCGGCGTTTACTCAGTGTGAACTGTTGTTTGAGACAATTAAATATATATATATATATATATATATATATATATATATATATATATATATACATAAACATATGGAATAAATATGGCATTTTTCCATGACTTAAGTTGAAGTAGTTTTCTTATTTTGCACAGACAAAGCTTACATCTGAAAGCCCTGTTGCATCTGAGAATGCATCCAAGGGGGCATCACAATAAAATCAGTCATGATTTGTTAATTCCAGGAGAAATGTGATGTTACCGAAAATTAGTTTAATAGCCCGCTGGGATGGGAATCTTTGGGCACCTCACGATTCGATAACAATTACGATTCAGGGGGTATGATTCGGTTATGAATCAGATTATTGATGCATCTTTAATTTACTGTATGTAGATTGTAGAGGGTCGGGATGGGATGGTGTATCTGGGCTCCAGTGCATGCAGCAGTGCATAGACATAACGAGGCTCTTTTCGAGTTCACTTCCACCATCGACGTTGTAGAAGCCAAAGTGTTTCCACACGTCTGCCTTTAAATTAGAAGGAGCTGTTCGAATCTCATGGTGACTCGACTGGTGAGACCACTAGCTCCGCATTATTTAGAACCTTCTGTATTACTTTAATTAACAAATTTAAATAATCGAAATTTGGTCGTTTCTAAATCGATTCAGATTCGTTCATGTCTGAATTGCGATGCATCAAAGAATCGGAAACTTCCCCACTCCTACAGTCCACATTATAACGATATCGGTTGATTTCGGAATCGGAAATTGAGAGTTGGACAATATCGGCATATTGGTTATTGGCAAAGAAGCCAATATCTGACATCCCTATTCAACATTCATGAGGTGTTTCCTGTGAATCAATCCCCTGAGTCAGACTGTCAATGTCAAGTTCTACTGTAACACACTGAGGCATCTAGAGGAAGACATTTGGCACAAATCACCTAAACTGAGGTATGCTAGCCTTCAACTGCGCTGTGAATGGACAGACATTGATTACATGCTGATTTTTTTGGCGACAACAACACAATCCTCCCTCCAGACCTGCCCTTCTTGAAACATTTGTCTCCCTGTGACCTTTGTCTCATCCCCAAAATAAAACTTCATCTCAAGTATTGCCGTTTCGACAGTAGAAATGCGTGACAGCTGATACTCGACGTTTTTACTGTACGAGACTTCATTCAAACGTGGCAGAAGAGGTCACTACGTAGTCAAATCAGGTCCAGTTTTCCTTTCTGTTTTTGATTACATCTCTTACATTTGTTTAAATCATTATTTGAATTGTATATTTTCGTAAAGTTTCGTCTGGACGCGTTGTTTTGGTTGGTTTTACTTACACGGACAAAAAAAGTTGAACTTGTAGCAGACACGACGAGCTGATCTAAATGAAGTTTCACTGTGCATTCAGTGCCAGACAAACGGTAAAAGTGTTGATCCCCAGAAGTTTTCGTGGCAGACACTAATAACCTTTCCTTTCCACACCAAGCAAACAATTAGCAACAAATTGCTTCTTTTTAAACGCGGTACGCTTGTTCCTGAGAAATTGGATTTGTAAAAGATTAGACTCTTTTAATTCAATCTGTCTCAAATGGAAAGCTTCAATTTCCCAGCTGTGAGAAAAGGAAAGCTACTGAACGGATATAAACACAGGTTTCGGAGACAGCTCAAATCTGTTTGCCTTTAAACCAATTAGATGTTGGTGAAGTTTCGCAATGCATTTTAAGCGTAATGCATTATTTGGGGAAATCCATGTCTGGGCACCGTAACACATTCTAATCCTACAGACACACAAAAAACGTGCTGCTAAATCAGGGGAGTCAAACAAAAAGTAACAAAGATGAGAAACAAAATGACAAAACAAAGGGACAAAACAGAAGCGAGACAAAAAGGAAACAAAACAACAAAAACATGAGACAAACAAAAGTGATACAAAAAAAGACAAACGACAACAAAAACAAGACAAAATAGTACAAAAATGAGACACAAAAGATCAATGAGCAACCTAGTATTTTACTTCATGACCAAAACAACTTGTCATGGTCTAGATTTTTTTTTTAAATTTACAGTTTTACAAATATAAAATTTGTTGTTGGTCTTCTCTGGAATTTTTCCACTTTACAAAGTTGTGCCGCGGGCCAGATGTTTGACACCGCTGTGCTAAAGCATCAAGTCGGAGTAGAAAGAATGGAATATATAGCTGTAATTATGACTAAATCATTCCAATATAATGCAATAAACCTTCTAGTTGAAATAAAATGACTGTGGGGAGTTGAGCTCTGTGCTCATAAGAAGTTTAAAATCTTATGTGATAAACTTTATTTTTAAAAATGCCTATGAAACCATATCCATGCAAGGTCTTCAGTGAATCTGGGTCATTAGTATCTGATGAAGAGGGAAATTAGTGTTGCCATTATTATGCAATATTGTCACAGAGTTTTGCTGGTTTGAGGAAATCAGAAGTAAAAAAAATAAAAATAGCAGTTCAGTTCTAATTTACACTGGGAAAGTGCTTCAACATACCTCTAGGAAATCTACAAATAGTCAAGTGACTTTAAACAGGATGTAAAACTGAGAAAAATTCAGAAAGCATCTTTTTAGTTTACTCATGAATATAGAGGAAATGTCCTCTGCAGGCAGTCAACAAAACAGGGACCGTGGAGCTGAATGAAGGAACAGATGAAGAGAGGGCAAAAGTCTGCAAGAAAGTGATGATTTTCCACCTGAGAAATCAGTTAAGCACCATAATAAGAGAGTAAATGTCTATCTCATGAAAAAAATCAAGCAAACAAGTCAATAAAGAAGCAATGAGGCGTACATTTTCCATATTAAACAAAATACTCGGGTAAAAAAAACAGAAGCTGGCAGCAAATTAGACACCTGAGGCAGCAATTCTGTATAGAATATTATATTACTTTACTACTTTTCTTTATGGATAAATCATACAATATGGAAAAAAATCTGAACTCAAGTAATCTACAGGCGTTTGTAATAAAAACGGAGTAAATTCACCATCTGTGTCTCGGCACTGGGGCTCCAGGCTGGAAGACGAGAGCTCCGTATATCTCAATTTTCAGCACATCTTGGCTGCTTTGCGCCGCTCTATAAATGTTCGAGCTGAAGCTAGAAAGGCGGTTTCACTGGACTAAAAAGAGACGCTGCCTTATTTCACAGAGCCGAGCGGGGCCAAGCCGAAGGCTGTGATTGGCAGCGGCAGTTTGGCAGGAGTCGGGCAGAGAAGAGAAGCCGGGAGAAAGACAGAGAGAGCGATGTGAAAAAGCAAAATGTTCCAGTCATAAAACAGCAGGTCCTCACAGCAGTGTGCATGCTGGTCCCCTGAAGCAGATGTTGACTCGGTGGTTTCAGTGCAGGGCGATGCTGGATTGCTGCCACCTGGTTTTTCTGGGTTAGCTGAGAGTTTAGCCCCCCCACGCAATCATATCCTAAACCCGACCCGAGAAATGTCTCTGACGGAAAGCCTCCAGTGATGAGGGGGATTATTTCAACAAGGCGATGCCACGGGGACAAAGTCACCAGGTAATTTATTATCAGAAAGCCGTAACCGTTCTGCCCCCGGTGACGAGTGATTCATCCCTGCGAACTCATCCCTGCTGCAGCCCGAGCAGAAGCTTTTGTCGCTGCAAACCAGTGTGCTGAAGAAGAAGCTTACTCTACTTAGCTGATCCTGGATGGATGAGCAAGACCTGTGTCCCTGGGAAGTGAGTTTTGGATGATTTTCTAGGATTTATGTCCAACGCTCGACGTTAATCTGCTGTTAATGTAGCCGAGCAGAAAGTATGTGGAGGGTGAATTTCACAAATAAAAACTTAATAACAGCGTTCACAAAGTGCTTTGACAGATAAAACATGCAAACGCAGACAATCAAACAAGCTCCAGAGCAGTCAGTTAAAAATAAATAGTGAGAATGACAATAAATTAAATGAGTAATTTGCTAGATTAGCATGCAACTCACACCAAAGAACGAGGCAGTTTGAAAATTTAAGAACAAGATTGAGGGTTAAAATTAAAAGTAAAAAAAATAGAGAGACACACACTACAACTTCCAGATCACAGTTTGTCTCTAAAAAGGCACAATTTTTTTAGTTGCAGATATGTGGAACTGAATAATACAGTATTTTTACTTCATGATCAAGTCAGAGAAAAAACAAGACACAATATTACAAAAATGAGACACATGACGTGAACCTAAGCAAAAAAGAGACAAGAAAGTTACAGAGACAAAAACTGGACACAAACGAGTCAAAAAAATGACAAAAATTCAACAAAACGACAAAAAAATAGACCAAAAAACCCACAAGCGAGACAAAAAGGAAACACAAAATGACAAAAACAACACACAGAACAACGAATAAAGCAAAATACACAATGTCAAAAATAAGACAAAACGACAAAAGCGAAAAACAAAATGACAAAAATCTGAGAAAAATGACAAAAATTAGACAAAAAAATGCAAAAATTAGACAAAAAAAACCAAAATCAAGACAAAATATTACAAAAATGAGACATGACGTGAACCTAAATAAGAAAGAGACAAAAAATGGACACAAACGAGACCAAAAAAAACCACAAGTGAGACAAAAAGGAAACACAAAATGACAAAAACACACAAAACAACGGATAAGCAAAACACAAAATGTCAAAAATAAGACAAAAAGACAAAAGCGAAAAACGACAAAAATCAGACAAAAAAATTACAAAATCAAGACAAAATATTACAAAAACGAGACACAAAATCAGAAAATAAAAATAAGCAATACAGTATTTTACTTCATGATCAAAACAACTGGTCAGCGAGACAAACAGAAAACGCAAAATGACAAAAACGACACAAAACAACGAATGAAGCGAAACATAAAATGACAAAAATAAGACAAAAACACAAGCGAGACAAAAGACAACATCACACCAAAAAAACAGGCAGCTAAAAGTCAAATAAAACAAGAGAGAACATCTAAAACAAACGGGATATAATAGAGAATAGAAAATCAGTGCGCTATAAGAAGAAGTGATTTAAAAGAAGTTAGTGCCTCTGCGGGTCTCATCTCTCCTATTAGTGTCTATTTGGAATGTCAGAAGTACATTTCATTGCAGTCTATCTGGAAAATCTCCTTCAAAACCACAAATGTCAGCCTCAGTGTCGGGCTCGATAAAAAATTAAGCAATCAATGCTGTCAATGAGCATCATCCTGTAGGGAGCCTGAACGTCTCTGCAAAACTTTATGAAAATCCATCACATAGTTGCTGAGATATCTGCCACCCTGGACGCCCTGCCGTGGCTACAGCATTACACTCCAGACTTACGTAGAGTATTTGCATCTTACAATCATCTTCGTGTTGCTTCCTCCTCGTCTTCTCCATCTTTTCTGCCTCAGCTCTACTTTATTTTCTCTCAGCTGAAAGTTCCTGCATATCGACCTGTTTTTTCAATCCTCCAGTGCCCCCATGTCCTGCTTTCTCGCCGCATATCGCTTCATTTTGCTCTCCTGCTGTCCTACCTTAGATCTATTAGCCTCCTGGCTTCATCGTCCCTCTGCAGGTTGCTTCAGCCCATCTGGCCTCTGCATTCCCCTCTCCTTAGCGGCAGCTCGGTCCGGCTAAAATAAAACTTACTACTTCGCTCTGGTTCACAGATACTCATTTAGCCAGCTTTGGTGCACCACAGAGACTGCTGGTTCATTTTAAAGGCACACTGTGGAAGATTTGTCTAAATGCAGTGCATAGATTCACACAAAAGTTGGTGGAAGAGGTCATTTCCTCTGCCTGCATTTTCATATATTCTTAGGAGGTTTCTGGGCTGCACTCTTTGGACAACAGGTGTGTAGCCTAAAGCAGGTTAGGAATGTCTAGACCAATGGTGTCAGCAGACTCAATGCTGAAAAATCACAAATATAGCAATACGAACGGCCTAGCGGGCAAAGCTTGCTACAAAATGGAAGTGAATTTAGGGCTGGCTTTTGGAAAAAGATGTGGATGAAGAGCGATGCAGAGCTGTTAGGACCCGGCTGTCTACGGAAACGGAAAGAAAGGGAAACAATGCCGAGTTCCAGAACGATAGGAGGGATATATTTTTAAAGGTGGTAACAAAACACAGAAAACCAGGAGGTTCAAAGCAAATGGGTGCTGCTAAAACAAAAGTAATAAACATAACCAAAGGCGACCTTTTCTATGAAGGTGAGATGACAAGACTGGGAGAAAATGAAAGCTAACAGTCACAAAGAAGCAATCACTTATTAATAAAAAAAAATGATTGGATATCACTAAAAGGTCAACTAAATAACCATCTGAATTTAATAACAACCACCTTCTAATTAGCTAAACAATCATAAAAAGTTCAGATAATCATGACAGATGTTTCTTTTTGGCAATATATCAGTCATTTTCTGTTTTTCTGTGGGCATTTTGTGCATTTTTGTGGCCATGTTGTGTCTTTTTGTAGTTGCTTTGTGTGTATTTGTGCTCATGTTTCTTTTTTTGGTAATTTTCAGACTGCTTTGTGGCCCTTTTAGGTATTTTTGTGGTCATTTTGTGCATTTGTGTGGTCATTTTGCACCCCTTTTTGCTGTTCTCAGCCCGTTTGTGGTAATTTGAGGAGTTTTGTGGCCATTTTGTGTGTCTTTGTGGTAATTTTTTGTAGTTATTGAGTGCGTCACACATTAACAGAGGCGGAGACTGCAGCGAATGTGCAAGCAGTGAACCCTAAGTCCTGCTTTTAAATTGGTAGAGAAATAAACGTGCGTTTTAGAAAAATAAATGCACAGGTCTGCAGGACTGAGGTTGAGCTGGAACACATGAACACTGCTACTGAGTTGGAGATTCGGTGCTGTTGTATAAATTTATGCGGTTTATTTACTGCAGGTTGAACATTTCGTTGTCTGCCTGCAAACTCCTCTTTGCAAGTTGTCGTGTTCATTCAGAGGCCTGCAAGCCTGAAAGTTTTTCACAGCACTGAGCTGGTGTTCAGGAAGTTGAGCTGTGTGTGATGCTGCAGGTGTTAAGCTGGAAAACGTGATTAGGGAGTGTTCGCTTCTAAACATTCAGAGTTTCACTGCTGTGTTTCCAAACGGTATCCAATAATTCCTGCAGTGTGTATCTTTATTTTGTGCTGACACGCATTCTGCTACTGTACTCATAAGCATACTGTTTTATTTATGCTGAGTTTAATTTATTAATTACTTTCAGACAGCTTGTTTTCCTCCGCAGAAAGTTTCAGATAAGAGGAGGGGATTTTATAGTTTAACTAGCTGTCTGTTTAACGACTGCTGGAAAAGCTCAGCATCTTGCTTTCACCACCAGAATCTTGTATTACTGAACGGTCTGTCATCACAAACCGGCTAGCTCTCAGCCTTCAGCAACTAAACGGCAAACCCACCGCTTCTGAGCTTTATGTCTGGAGACGACAAAACTAGGCAGAAATAAAAGCAGCTTGTCATATTTACACATTCAGCACTTCACTCCGACTGACGTTCTGTGAATAACGCTCGCAAACTAAACTTCCTTCCTTTACAAACGGCATCACATATTCCGAAGGCGCTGCCAGGATTTCCACAGCTTCCACCTGCCTGTTGCAGCAGCAGGTTCCAGCTGTCATTTACACACTGCAGCTCTGAGCGAATCGACACTAAATGAAGAAGGCGTGCTGACCTTTCAGCTGTAGACGTCCTCGTCTAAACCAAAGCCATTTAACCACTTGTGAATAAATGTGTTAAATAAGAGGAGAATAGTAGATCTAAGTAAAAACATGAAACGAAACCACACTGAGCATCATCTAATATTGTATATGTATCTGTCCGATTTAATTTTTCCCATATTTTTTATTTTTCTGCCATCAGTGCCAAACGGTCTCATTAGCATGTGTGACTGCGATACGTCCTGCAGGTGTCAGCTGTAATCAAATGTAATTACAATATTTAGCTGCTCTTTTTTCATGAATAATTATAAACTTTGCAACAACCATCTAATACCAAAAATGAACACTCGATACCAACTTAAACAGCAAAGAGCCGTGAGCCAGAATCAAAGCCAGACCACTGCGTCAGAGACTCTAGCCCCTAAACCGTTGAGCTATCTGGGCGTCCAAGACCAACTCTCCCTATGAGAGGCAACACTGCTGACTGAAATCGAAGCCAGATCACTGTCCTATGAATGGGCAACGAGAGCAAAAAGGGAGATTTTATCCAAAGTTCTGGCTGGCTGAGGAGCACTGACCCTTTACAAAGACGTTTCACCAGCAGCGAGGGAGAGATCAGAGAGAATCCAACCTCATGTGGGTGTATCAGTGTTACTCTTTGTGTGTATATGTACTGCTTTGCTGGTTTTTTTTTAGATGTTTGCTTGTGCTTTTAAACGCCCATGTATTAATGTATAGCTTCTTTTGCTGCATGGTCACACACACGTACACAAATTGCACAAATTGGCTGACACGTCGCCTTAGATCATGTCCTCGTTGGATCTAATGGCATGTGTGAATCAGCGTAGGCTAAGCCATATGTTTCACTGCCTCCTTCTCTGCTGTTAAACACTAAAGCTGTATCGCTGACAGATGGCCTGGCTGCTTTTAGCGTGCCCATATTATTTTATTATGTAACGTGTGAACTGCAAAACGACCTCCAGTCCTTCATCTTCAGAAATCACACAAATGATCTCTTTAGGTGGGCTATATAGAGCTGGAAATGGAATAACTGTACATGTGCTAAACCTCTCTGTTGCCTTCATTACTGTCAATCAACGTTTTTTAATACTCTCCTCATTTTATACACGAGAGGAGGGAGGGAAATGCTACTTCTGGATTAAGGTTAGGTGTAAAAGGCTCTTCCTCTCACCCATAAAGATTTATGTAAAAAGAATGACATTTTTTGCAGCATTTTGTGCGTCTCTGGTCATTTTGTGTTTTTCTGTGGTCATTTTGTGTCATCTTTTGTCATTTTGTGCGTTTTTGTGGTCATGCTGTATGTTTTTGTGGTTAGTGTGTGTGTCTTTGTGCTCATTTTGTTTCTTTTTTGGTCATTTTCAGACCGTTTTGTGGTCAATTTGTGCTCATTTTGCATCTCTTTTCAGTTTGTCTGCGGCAATTTCAGGTATTTTGTGGTCATTCTGCAACTTCTTGTAGCTATTTTGTGTGTCTGTCGTCATTTTGTGTCTTTATATGATACTTTGTCTTTCTCACCAAGTCACGTTGTGTTTTTCTGTGGTCATTTTGTGTCATTTTGTGGTCATGCTGTATGTTTTTGTCGTTAGTGTGTGTGTCTGTGCTCAATTTGCTTCTTTTTTGGTCATTGTCAGTTCATTTTGCGCATTTTAGGTCTTTTTGTGCTCATTTTGCATCCCTTTTCAGTTTGTCTGCGGCAATTTCAGGTATTTTGTGGTCATTCTGCAACTTCTTGTAGCTATTTTGTGTGTCTCTCGTCATTTTGTGTCTTTATATGATACTTTGTCTTTCTCACCAAGTCACGTTGTGTTTTTCTGTGGTCATTTTGTGTCATCTTTTGTCATTTTGTGCGTTTTTGTGGTCATGCTGTATCTTTTTGTGGTTAGTGTGTGTGTCTTTGTGCTCATTTTGTTTCTTTTTTTGATCATTGTCAGTTCATTTTGCGCATTTTAGGTCTTTTTGTGCTCATTTTGCATCCCTTTTCAGTTTGTCTGGAGCAATTTCAGGTATTTTGTGGTCATTCTGCAACTTCTTGTAGCTATTTTGTGTGTCTCTCGTCATTTTGTGTCTTTATATGATACTTTGTCTTTCTCACCAAGTCACGCTGTGTTTTTCTGTGGTCATTTTGTGTCATCTTTTGTCATTTTGTGCATTTTTGTGGTCATGCTGTATCTTTTTGTGGTTAGTGTGTGTGTCTTTGTGCTCATTTTGTTTCTTTTTTTGATCATTGTCAGTTCATTTTGCGCATTTTAGGTCTTTTTGTGCTCATTTTGCATCCCTTTTCAGTTTGTCTGGGGCAATTTCAGGTATTTTGTGGTCATTCTGCAACTTCTTGTAGCTATTTTGTGTGTCTCTCGTCATTTTGTGTCTTTATATGATACTTTGTCTTTCTCACCAAGTCACGCTGTGTTTTTCTGTGGTCATTTTGTGTCATCTTTTGTCATTTTGTGCATTTTTGTGGTCATGCTGTATCTTTTTGTGGTTAGTGTGTGTGTCTTTGTGCTCATTTTGTTTCTTTTTTTTGATCATTGTCAGTTCATTTTGCGCATTTTAGGTCTTTTTGTGCTCATTTTGCACCCCTTTTCAGTCTGTCTGTGGCAATTTTAGGTGTTTTGCGGTCATTCTGCAACTTTTTGTCGATATTTTGTGTGTCTCTCGTCATTTTGCATCTTTATATGATAATTTTTTTTTTAGCCTTGTTGGTCATTTTGTTTCTTTGTCAGTTTGTGTCTCTCTGTGGTAATTTTTGGTCATCATCAGTCTGTTTGTGGTCGTTTTGTCTCTTTGTATGATAGTTTTGTGTCTCACTGAGTCATTTTGTGTTTTTCTGTGGTCGCTGGTCATCTTTCTTTGCTCATTATCAGCCTGTTATGTCACAATCTAATCCATCAAAGGGTGCGCAAATGGAGAAGACAGTGAAAAAGTAATGACTCTCCTGGCTCCTAGTAGCACACTGATTTGGACGGAGCTGAAACAGACTGAATTATTCTGAAACAAACATGATGGATGGGATTTTTGCAATACTATACTTGAAATACTTTTTCATATCCTAGATGCTAGTGTTTTTTCATGGGATTAACTGTTCAAGCATTGCAGGGGACTTCTGTTTCTTGTTTTCAGTGTTTGTGAACGGTGTTGCACGCAGCTTAAACACTCTGGGCTCCTCTTGTATTATTTGGAGGACTTCTCCGGGCGCTTAAAGGTGGAGGCTCTAATCGCTTTTTGAAAAATTTACCAAATTTCTCCTCACAGTCTGTTAGCTGTTCTGTGTGAGTGCTGACGAAAAACAACAAATCCGGTGTTCATGAGCAGTCCCGGAAACTGGAAACAAACAAAGTTGCTCGGTCCAATTCACACAACACTGTTCCAGTGTGCACAGTCGTGCTCGTGGTAGGGGAAAGATGAGGGGATGAAAGGGAGAAGTGGAAAGAAGGGGGACAGTAAATCTGGTAAATATCGGAAATAAACCAACTACAGTAGCTGAAAGTCAACAATCTTTCTGAAGACTCCATATTTAATTGCAAAGAATGTTCAAATCTCAGCTGAAAAATACACAAGACATATTAGCAATATTGGATCGTACTGACAGGTTACCACAGCAGAAAAAACAATATCAGCGCTGAGGAAGTTATATTATTATTATCTAGATCATATGGATTACTTGTGTGTCTCTTACTACAGTGTTTTTGTTCACTTCATCACCTGAGCTGCTATTGTTTATTATGATGAACCTGAGGAGATACAGGAAGCGACTGGTAACTTATTATGTGGTTGCCGGGCAACAGCGAGATGCATCTTACTGCCGAAAACCACACGTAGGTGATTAAGATAAGAACTCCGTCTGTCCGTAGACTCCGTTCTCTTATCTGGGTGAAGCAACCTTTAGCTGTGAGCGTTATTACAGATGTAGCTGTTTGAATGGATCAAAGTGATGCAGGGAGCCTGACAGCTTCTTAGAACCTCATAACGTACTGCAGGGTGTGTTTTTATTATCCCCACCTCCAGGATAGATGCCTCTTATTCCATTTGTTCTGAGGGTTCGAGCTCCGTTTCCTGCGCCCCACCGTCCCCTCGGCCTCAGACACATCTGGCAGAGAACATCTGGGCGTTTTCATTAGACCCAGGGTGGCTTGATCTGAAGGAGAAAAGAGGCAATTGTGATGCAAAGTCATGGAAATGCATGCAGCGATCACAAATGGGATCAATATATAAAGAAGGGACTTTTGAAGTCCATGGGATATATCTTGCATACATTTTTATTATCATCATTATTTATCATTACTTATTATGGAAACAATCACTTATTAATAAAAAATGATTGGATATCACTAAAAGGTCAACTAAATAACCATCTGAATTTAATAACAACCACCTTCTAATTAGCTAAACAATCATAAAACGTTCAGATAATCATGGCAGATATTTCTTTTTTGGCAGTATATCAGTCATTTTGTGCATTTTTGTGGTCATGTTGTGTCTTTTTGTAGTTGTTTTTTGTGTATTTGTGCTCTTGTTTCTTTTTTGGTCATTTTCAGACTGTTTTGTGGCCATTTTAGGTCTTTTTGTGGTCATTTTGTGCATTCTTGTGGTCATTTTGCACCCCTTTTCGCTGTTCTCAGTCTGTTTGTGGTAATTTGAGGAGTTTTGTGGTCATTTTGTGTCTCTGTGGTAATTTAGCAACTTTTTTGCAGTTATCTTGTGCGTCTCTCGTCATTTTGTATCTTTACATGATAATTATGTGTCTCATTGAGTCAGTTTGTGTTTTTCTGTGGTCATTTTGTGTCTTTTTGAGCCTTTTTTGGTCATTTTGTGTTTCTTTGTCAGTTTGTGCCTCTCTGTGGTCATTTTCAGACTGTTTTGTGGCCATTTTAGGTCTTTTCATGGTCATTTTATACATTTTTGTGGTCATTTTGTACCACTTTTTGCTGTTCTCATTCTGTTTGTGGTAATTTGAGGAGTTTTGTGGTCATTTTGTGTGTCTTTGTGGTAATTTTTTGTAGTTATCGTGTGCGTCTCTCGTCATTTTGTATCTTTACATGGTAATTATGTGTCTCATTGAGTCAGTTTGTGTTTTTCTGTGGTCATTTGTGACATTTTATAACACAAAATAACAAAATACTCAATTGTATGCAAAATATTTAAGAAGAATCTTTCTCTAAGAATTCCATGTGGTGTTTGGTTATAGGCGGCCATGTTGATTTTAGGCCTAAAAACAGCAAAAATGTCAACTATGATGCAAAAAAGTCCTGCAAATATACAGTATATTGACCCAATTTATTCCTTAATATGAAACAAAATGAGTGAAAACACTAAAATGTTCCAACATAAAGTGCCTGATAAAAGAAGAATCTTCCACCAGCAGCTGTCTGTAACTGACCACCTCAGTATGTGCAGCTCATACTATACATCCTCTCATGCATACACGCAGCATGTGCATGTACAGTGAGCTACCAGAAGCCATATGCTCTGCAAGATCCCATCTTACATGCACAACGAAGCCCTAACTCTCTACATTACACCTGCTCACAAACACAACATTGTTAACATCATTCTCACACAGGATCCGGCTTTCTTGGGGTCACACATGCAAGAGGCGGTGGTAGTTTGTGTGATAAAGAGCGATACTGTTTGAGGAGGAGAACTGCAGTCCGTATGAGTGAGTGAGGCTGTCAGGTTGTACTGTGGAGTACCGAGAATAGCGGAACGCACAATAATCAATATACTGTTCTGTTTCACACGCGCCAGGATCATCAATCACGTACAGTAGGAGCATAGCGGCACTGTCACTTCTGTGTGTGTGTGTGTGTGATTTATGTTTACAAGGCGTCTTATGGTGTGCAGACAGCTGTGCAAGAAGTGTAATAAGTATTACTTCTCTGATGTTCATGGGGTTGTTGTGTCACAGTAATATTGATTCAGCTCTTTCAATTTCCATACTTTTTGTTTTGTAGGATTGCGTTACATTTTCCTCCCCAGGCAGCCCGTAGTCACACAGGTAAACAAACAGACATCCCTTCATATAAAGCATACGGCAGCATACCGAAGACTCCCGTCTCCTTCAGCCCTCCGAACTTCTGCATGGCTTTGATGGCCTTGGTGAGGGCGTCCTTGGTCTGAAGCTGGCCGGTCACCGGGTCGGGAGGCGGGAGGTAGCCGAACTTACTCAGCCAGTCCTGGACAAGAGACAGTGGAGTCAATTATGTAGCAGCGATTAGCATAAAAAGGCAATATGTAGCGGTCAACGTGAGAAAGGTTTGAGATTGAATTTCTGCACCTAAATGTCCACCAATGTGGGGGCGTTCCATATTTTATTCATTTTTATTCATTTATTTCTTCATTTGATAGGGACAGTGTACATTAATGTACGTCTGTTTAGGCAGCAATGGACGTAAATATGCTGGATTGTAGCAACGATGCTAATTTACATCCTTAGGCAGGTAAAAAAAAAAAAAACACAACACACAGGACAATAGGTCAGAATAAAAACACAGTAAGTCACAAAAAAAGACAATAAGCCACAATAAAAGGACAATAAGCCATTATGAAAGGACAATAGGTCACAATAAAAGCACAATAAGTCACAATAAAAGCACAATAAGTCACAATAAAAGGACAGTAAGTCACAATAAAAGGACAGTAAGTCACAATAAAAGGACACTAAGTCACAATAAAAGGACAATAAGCCACTATAAAAAGTACAATAAGTCACAATAAAAGGACACTAAGTCACAATAAAATGACAATAAGCCACAATAAAATGACAATAAGTCACAATAAAAGCACAATAAGTTCAATAAGTCACAATAAAAGGACACTAAGTCACAATAAAAGCACACTAAGTCACAATAAAAGCACACTAAGTCACAATAAAAGCACACTAATTCACAATAAAATGACAATAAGCCACAATAAAAGGAGAATAAGTCACAATAAAAGCACAATAAGTCACAATAAAAGCACAATAAGTTCAATAAGTCACAATAAAAGGACACTAAGTCACAATAAAAGCACACTAAGTCACAATAAAAGCACACTAATTCACAATAAAATGACAATAAGCCACAATAAAAGGAGAATAAGTCACAATAAAAGCACAATAAGTCACAATAAAAGCATAATAAGTTACAATAAGTCACAATAAAAGCACACTAAGTCACAATAAAAGGAGAATAAGTCACAACAAAAGCACAATAAGTTGCAATAAGTCACAATAAAAGGAGACTAAGTCACAATAAAAGGACAATAATTCACAATAAAAGCACATTACAAAAAATACACAAAGAAGTTAAAGATCAATGGTCAACTTTCCATATAAAAACTGTCGTTCAACTTTATCCCTCTTCTTTTACTAAAGTATTCCATGGCAAAAGTGAGCATCATTGTGGTATTTTTCAGATAAGTCACATTCTGGCGTTTATTTCTAAGCTTAAACTTATTGTGCTGCATGCCAACATATTCCTGTGTGGAAACACAAGTTAATGACCGTAACTGATCAGAGGATGCAGTTATTTCCTCTTTGGCAGAATAAATGGACAGATATCCTGACGAGGACGAGCATTTTCATTATGTTTACCCAAAAACGTCAAAAAGTCAGCTTTCAATTCTGTCTTTTATTAATGGATTTCTTTGGGTTTTACACTGAATCTGTCCTTCACAACTCAACGCACACAAACCCCAAACATGACCAGTTACAAGAACACAGTTCAATAGTCCGACAAATGTCAAAGCTCCGACACCCGTTCCTGTTTATAGTTTGCATTTCAGTGCACATATGTCCGTTTGAGATCTGCCAGAGCTTTGAGTCACGCAGCTGTTTGGGTACTAATTTCAACCGTGCACCATCTAAAACCCTTTAACTTCTTAACACGAAATTAAATAAACATTTTCATAGCCGACAGTTTGACACGGAAATGGAACACAGCCATAATTAATGTTATTAGTAGCAGCTGAGCTTTTACGGAGCTTTTACGGCACAAATCTGCTGTGAAAATGATGCACCTAATAATACAGTACATAAATTAAACTCCCCTGTCCAGTACAGTCACATACAGGTGAAAGTAATAAAAATAGGGAATTACTACGCAAGTAAGTGTGTCTTCAGAGTAATTCTGCAGCAAGACGCTTTTCCAAAACTTAAACTGATCGCCTGCTTCGCATGTTATCATCGCATGTCATTCTCATACATATGGACCAGCAGAGGCCTCCTCCGGCTTCTAGCAGAATGCTGATTAGAATTAATTACGATCACTGAGAAAGACAAATTATCCCTGATAATGTGGACGACCTCCTGCGTCATCTGAATAAGTGCATGTAAATTTACCAGTGGACCTTGGAAACATAGAAAGCAGATCTTGATAACACGGGGTAAACATACTGACAGGGTGTATTTTAGTCCAAACGGTGCTTTTCTAAATGAAACCGGTGCTTAAATTAAACCAAACACCAGCTGAAAATGTGAAAAACACTGAGTTATGTGTGCATACAGTAATAATGGTCTTTAAAAGGGATTTGATCTCGAGTCTCTTATGTGTGAGTTCACTGATTTACTCTTTTAAGCACGGCTCTACTGGCCTTTGGCGATAACAGCCGACTGGAAATGATCTGTAACCATAATGTCCCTTTAATGGGGTGAAAATGGCTGAACTGATCATGTGCAAAACAACACACAAGGTCTAATTTCACGCGTTAATTTTCACGTTAAGACTTCAACAGATATAAAAGGTGGATAAAACTTTACCTACATGCTTTTACTGCTGCTCTCACAAAGAACATACATTATCATACCGTATGCATAGAATCAGAATGACTAGAGAAGCTTGCAGGTTTGTAAAATGCAAAATCTGACCAGATGTGGTACAGCACTGGTGTCCAACATGAGGCCCGCAGGCCAGAACCGGTCCTCCAGAGGATCCAATCCGGCCCTCAAAGTGTAAAAATGACAGAGAAGACATTAACTGCAGATTGTAAATTAGTAAAACTATACATTTAAAATCTTTCTGGACCATGACAAGTTGTTTAGATCTTAAAATACTAGATTGTTTATTGTTCTTTTGTGTCTCATTTGTGTAATATTTTGTCTATTGTTTTGTGGGGTTTTTGTCTGACTTTTGCCGTTTGTCTCATACTTTTTGTCGTTTTGTTTCTCGCTTTTGTCTCGCTTGTGTTTTTTGTCTATATTTTTCATCCTTTTGTTCCTATTAGTCAGTTTGTGTTTCATTTTTGTGGTTTTGTAACTTTTTCGTCTAATTTTGTGTCTCTTTTTCAGTTTGTTTTCGTGTCGTTTGTCTCATTTTTGTCATTTTGATTGTTTTTGTAATATTTTGCCTTGTTTTTTGTCTGACTTGTCAATTGTCGTCTATGTTTTTGTCCTTTTGTGTTTTAATTCTTTGTTTTGCGTGTTGTCTTGTCATTTCATGTTTCCTTTTTGTCTCGCTTGTCTTTTTTGTCTATTTTTTCATCGTTTTGTTCCTTTTAGTCAGTTTGTGTTTCATTTGTGTCCATTTTGTGGTTTTGTAACTTTTTCATCTAATTTTTTGTCTCTTTTTCAGTTTGTCAGTTTTCGTTTGTCTCATTTTTGTCATTTTGATTCTTGTTTTTGTCATATTTTGCCTTGTTTTTTGTCCGACTTGTCATTTGTCGTCTCTATGTTTTTGTCCTTTTGTGTTTTGTTTTATTCTTTGTTTTGTGTGTTTCCTTTTTGTCTCGCTTGTCTTTTTTTGTCTATTTTTTCCATTGTTTTGTTCCTTTTAGTCAGTTTGTGTTTCATTTGTGTCCACTTTTGTGGTTTTGTAACTTTTTCACCTAATTTTTTGTCTCTTTTTCAGTTTGTCAGTTTTCATTTGTCTCATTTTGATTTTTGTTTTTGTCATATTTTGCCTTGTTTCTGTTGTTTTTTGTCTTTTTTTGTCTGACTTTTGTCATTTGTCGTCTATGTTTTTGTCATTGTTTTATTCATTGTTTCGCGTGTTGTCTTGTCATTTTGTGTTTCCTTTTTGTCTCACTTGTGTTTTCTTGTCATTTTGTTCCTTTTGTCACTTTTTGTCTCGTTTGTGTCCATTTCTTTGCTGTTTTGACTATTTTGTCTAATTTGTTGGCTCTTTTTGTGTTATTTCGAGTCTTTTGCTACATTTTTGTCATTTTGTGTCTCATTTTTGTAACATTTTTTCTTGTCTTTGCTGTTTTTTGTTTGACTTTGTCATTGTGATCATAAAGTAAAACACGATATCATTCAGTTCCAGATATGTGCGACTAAAAGTTTTGTGCTTTGTTGTAGATAAACTGTTCTGGAAGCTGTAGTGTGTAAATGATAAACTGAGGCATAATGTTGGTGAAATATTATTTTTCTTAATAAATTTCAGCTTGTTCATAATGGTTTGCAAAAAAGATAATTCCTTAACATATTTATTTTGCACTAAAACAAACAAAAACATTCATTATGCTGTGGTTTTACTGGTCACTGCAGATCAAACTGGGCTGAAAGTGGAACCTGAACTCAGATGAATTTGACGCCTCCGTGTTCGAGGATTCTAATATTTCTGGCACACTGCGTTGGACAATACTAGATCTTTTTCTGGCATACTGCATAGTCTAGCAGTGTGGATATTGATTGCACCCTTGGTCTGTCTGGAGGCTGTTAATGAAACACAGGAGAAGCACATTAGCAGTGACTCGGGTCCACCAGTTTTGCCAGTAAACAGTGACAATAAGTCCGCATCCTGGATCTTGCTTGCCTGGCTGGAATGTTTTTAATACTACCAACCGTATGATATGTTTCTATGATAAGCCAACAAGTCTGCTGTAAAAGAGGATCATGAAAAGCAAAACAAATGAACGGAATCCAGCCGTCATTCCCATTATGTGGTTTTCCTGCCGTGAGGTGCTCGGGTTCCCATTCATCTTTTCCATCTCCGATCACTGTTGCTTTCATGTGTCTTTGCAAATCGCACAATCACGTTGCGCCGAGTTGTTTTTTTTGTTTGTTTTTTTTTTTGCATTATGAATGACTGTTCCACGTATGAACACAAACAGGAGGTTTAAAAGGGGCCAAAGTGTGTGAACAGAATGAAAGGTTGCTAATTAGCGGAGACGCTTTATTCACGTAAGTTCTGCAAATTTGATTTTGACAACTATTAATTTCCCGAAGGTTAATTTTCACCTCGTGTCAATTATCGCTGACCCAAATTACAGCTAAATCCGCCCTCTTTCTTCTAATTGATTCCGGCTGTTTCTATTTGTATCCCTCTTTCTCTCTCTTGACCTCCATCTACCTCAGCTTCTCCCTCCTGCTGGTAGCCAGTTTTGGCAAGTCTTGTTTCTTTAATGGGATTTTGATCAGCGCATATCAGACATGAGGGACGGCAATCGATGACAACGCCGGGAAAATTCCATTAACTAAGTAATTGACTTTAGTTCTTACAAAACTGCTCTCTGATCATCGGCTAAGAAAAAGTTGTGGAATGCAGATTAATCCAAAAATCTGAGAAAGAGTAAAAGTGTGAGACGAAACAGAAAGACAGACAATACTGAAGGCCTTTAATTTTCAGATTTCATTTTTCAATGGAGAAAATAGAAAAGATTAAAAAAAAAAAAAAGCCAAACAAATGCAAAAGCAAAAATCTTCAAAATTGTGTCTTTGCTTTTTGTTAAAGTCAGACAAACTTTGGTGGAATGTACTGTAGTGAAATATAAAATCAAGTAAAAATCCTAATAAAAACAAAGCTTTGACTGGAAAACAACCTTGCCTCACACATCTGTGAATGTTCACCCATTGAAGCGTCCAGCTGCAGTTCTAACAGTGGCTGTTTGGTGCACATGTGCAGCTAGTCTCCTCTCCAGCCTTTTCCATGACATCCAATAGCTTGTGATGTTGGACACGATGAAATGCTTTTGTGTAGTCGATGAAACACAGGAAAATGTTTTGTTGTTTTCCAATCATTATTTCACAGAACCACGACAGCAGAAGATGGGAAAGTGGATGAAGAAACTAAAAGAAGAATTGGAAAGGCGAAGACCAAGTTTTGGGAATGCAAAGAATTCCTTCATAGAAACATCAGCATCTCGCTGAAACTAAGACTGCTGAGATGTTCTGTGTGTTCTGTTTATAAAAAAAGCATCTAGAAGAGAAGACAATCTCTTGTCTCGTTTGATGTATGAAATGTATGAAAGGAGCATAGTGTGTGATCTAATGCAAAGGAGAATGAGTTTTGGGAAGCTCCATAACATAACTGAAGGCGCCATCGAAGGAACAAGAGGTAAATGCAGTGATGACATCAAGAGGTGGAGTGCAACAGAGAGCTGTTGAGAATAGACACAAATGGAGATCTATGGTGGACAACCTTCAGCACAAGATGAAGATGATGATAAAAGATGGAAGAGGGTGGATTTATGACTGACTTATGACGTGTCCGGCACAAAAAGGGTTAGAAAAATGAGGAACAGAAAGGAAATTAAGAAAACTAGTGATGGATAAAATGTGGCGAATGAGCAGCAAACAGAAACAGCTGATTCAGAGGTCTCAGTGGGACACAGTTGACATGTTGCATATATTTGCGGTTTGGGTCAAACGGAGTGAGATTCTGCAGCAGGTATTGCTGAGCAGGAGCTTCTAGCTAAGCATTTTCAAGTGCAAAAGTCGCCCAGGCCACCTTTCAGCGGCTGAACGATATGTCAGCATGCCGAGCATTTTTTGGCAGGACGCACAGAAAAAATAATGACATAAGACAGTATTGATCCCAGTTGTTAAAGTTCCATGTCGGTTCCTCTCCATCTGACGAGGAAACCAGGTGAGGCCCATAATAACATCCCTGCAGCTGCCATAGATTCAGCGTCTTCCTCAAGGCTACGAACACTTAAATCTAGTCCATTTACTAAAAGGATGACTTCACTTCACCACTCTGCTGCTGCTAAATAAATATTTCTCCCGCATGTGATCCGATAAAAGAAAAACAGGAACGTTGCACCGCATCATCCGATATGCTTTCCTGGACCTTTTGACAACAAATTAGCAATTTCCACACATCAGTTGGGGCTGAAAGCGCCCTAAGATCATCAATCAAAGGAGCTATCTTTGTTTTAGAGCTGCAATACGGCTAATGCATTTCACACATAGGCAATTCAATGTGATTTAAGTAACAACAAAAACACATTAGAGCATTTATGGAGCCACTGAGGAGGAAAATAATAAGTTGAAATGAAAGAGAATAAAACAAGAGCAGGAAAAATAATGGGCCATTCAGGTGAATATGATTAGGTTTGTATAATCTTCATGAAAGACTACTGAAAGGCACTTTCTGCTTTTCACTTACTGTATGTGTTTACTAGAGCTCTGTACGGCGGAGCTGATCTAACAGCAGCAGCATGTGGAAGCCAGTGATGGTTTCTTAATGCACAGATCAAGAGTGAGTCACACCGCTGATGCCGAGGTGCTTTGGAAGAAATGCACAGCAGTAAATGACACTATAAGCCAAGTCTGATTACACCAGAACCCAAAAGAAAGAAAAAAAAGGTATGTGGAAGAGAGGACGAACATCCTGCCGTCATGCAGAGAGAGAGAGAGAGAACGCTGCTCCTAATGAAAGAACTGAAGCCGCTCGTATGAGTTTATTCTCACTAAATCTGTGATTAACTGCAGCACGAGGGGGCTGATGCAGATGGCTGAGACTCCAGTCTTCTTTAATCATGCATTATTAAGGAACGCAGACACAGAAAACTATGGCACAAAACGATGTCTGAATTCCCACATAACGGGTTTCCCTAAAAACACACTTTGTCGAGGCTTTGGTGAGCTTTTCGTCTGAACAATCTGATTTTCTAGCATCCTGCAGTCTTTCATTTCTTTTGCAATGTTTAGCATCAAAGTGTGGGGAAAAAACTCATAATATATCCCCTTTACGCCGCTTAAGTCGTCTCCTTTCCCACAGTGCAAGCTAAGCCGTTCCAACCCCACAGTGCTTGCAAAAGCATCCCCATCTTCCAAGCGTGATATCCCGATTTTCTTAACTGGAATTCTGAATGGATGGCTGGTTTTATTCCTTTGGGAATCAAGAGGAAGAAGACCTGACTGGCTCTACAGGCAGCCAAAAAAAGGCTCTGCAACTGGTCAATGTTCACGCCCGTCGTACATTTCTGCCCTCCGATTGGTTCCTGTGTCTCCACCAGCTGTATCCTCCTCATTGTTCATCTCATTTCTGTGATCTCCCTCCTTTCTTGCTCCTTCCTGGTGGTGTACTTCATCCTGTTCAACGTTCTCTCCTTCCTCTTCTACCTTCTACCACAGGAGAGAGTCAAAGACCATCTGAGTCAAAAATAACAAGCAAAGAACTGACGTGCAGGGTCCTTGTGGTAAACGAACTGAAAAGGCTGTATAAGAAAAGTGTGGAATTTCCTTCACATAGCACTAGTCTGTATAAAAATGGACAAAAAAGCCCACATTTTTAAAATGAATCTTTTCTCATACAACATCCTTGCAAAATAAAGAGGAAAAGTTGTGTTTGTATGAATCATTGTGGGTTCCATTTTCTTAATCAACTCTTCTAAACGTGTCATTTATCAGAGCAAGAAACTACAAATAATAGGAAGAATCAACACATTTTAAACCTTCACTACTAAGACAATAATAAGAAAAGTGGAGTTCACACAAGATTAACCAAATCTAAGCGTACAATCATTGCATTTTACTAAATCACTTTATTCTAGATGTCTGATTTAAAAAGAAATCCAAAAATAATTCGTTTTTTCAAACTAGACTTAGTAAAACACTAAAACCAAAAAGCCAAAAATTCTGTGACCATTTGGCTGAACTGGGTTGAAGTGCAGGAACGCAGAGGAAACAGCAACACAACAAACTAAAAATGTAAGCAGTAAACAGTCTACAGAATGTGGAGTCACCTTTTTTTCCCCCAATAACACCTGTGCACCCGTGCAAAACTGTTGCACATTTTTTGCTGAATTCAACTTTATTTTTCATGAAACGCAGCATTCTCACTGTGTCGTACTGCACAAAATACATTTCTGAGTTCCCTCCACTTCTAGCCAGGGTTGTGCTGTTTCCATAGAGGTGTAAAACTTTATACTGCAGTGGAAAAATGAGCCCACGATGAGTAGAAACGTAGCCGAATAAAAACAGTTCAGAGGGTTAATGAATGCAGTTTGGCTCCAACAGTTTAACCAGTGGTCCAGGTATGCTGGCGGTTTATTAGCTACATGTTAAGATGCTCATAATGACTGGAAATAGACGGAAATATTTACTGTGGCCTCCCTCTTGAAGCGTTAACAGTTGCACTTAAACTAGACAAGGTCAGTGTGAACCGAAGAGGTGGAACAATCGACTGGCAGAGCAGCAAGCATAAGGCTAAAAACATAAATTAAGTCATGTTTTGAAAAGCTAAATCAATTTACTGCGACCTGTTAAAAACTGTTGTAAAGCACATTTTACTCATCGTCCACTACAAGTAGAAATTATGTGTGTGTTCAACATTTCTGCAGCTCACAGCAGCCAATGTCAGCCTTTAGTACCACACAAGAACAACTGTGACCTTTATTGAAAATGGCAGGAAGGTAAGAGTGTGGAGGCTGTGAATAAAGAGGTCGAGAATGGAGGAAAAAAAAACGAATGCGCTCCTGAGTTCTGCAGAATCTGAGGCAGTTTGTTAGAACGTGGTGCTTTATTGTGTGTTTGCGGACGTGGTGCAAGGTCATGGAAGGATCCTGTCAAGAATCCCAACCTCCGTCATCAGTCTGTCTGTCAGGGCTGCCTACTGTTCACTGAGGTGACTGCACAGCGACTGACTTTGAGTAGCGGTATGTATGAGCCAAAGGAGGCAAAATAAAGTCAGAACGCCATAAAACACTTCACCCAGCGCTGTGACACAACGGGGGAGAAAAGGTGAGCGAAGACGGGCAAAAAATAGACAAAAAGAGAAGCTGGAGAAAGACAGGAAAGGAAACAAAAGGAGATCTCTGATGAGAAGGGCTTCTTAAGTCTTAACATCTACTCATGCTCAAGGGAGCCTTCTGTTGTACAGCCTTGTAAACATCAAACCAAACCACTGACTATGATTTCACACATCACAAGAGAGAGATAGGGAGTGTGTAAATGCGAGTCATGCATGCATGAGCTGCATGAATAACAATGACCAAAAAGAAAAGAAGACAAAAAAACACGAGTGCCGTAGCCGACCTAAGATTTGGATGTTCAATACGAAGATTCAACATCCTTCGGAGTGAGTTTCTGTTATGATTTCAACTTTTTTCGACATTGAATGCAACAGAGTCGTGGGAACCTACGTTTGAGAATTTAAAAATCAATGAGAGGCAGCTGCGTGTGCATGTAAGATCTGAATCGAGGCCTATTTGAATTGCCGACATTTACCGAACGGATTTCCTGGAGCAGCACGCATCTGTTAAAATCAAGCTCTCACAGCCTGCCTTTCCCATGCTAAACATTAATATAAAATGTAAAAGAATGAACAAATTAAATAGTCTGAAATAAATTCAAAGTATCAACCACTATGAATTTATGCACTTCAAGCGGTTTGTCGTGTTTGAATAATAAACAAATTTTTGCAGTTTGCATTTGATTTCAATAATGTTGTCCTTCAGATGTCTGAAATGCTGCCATACTTTGAACTTGTTCTGAGACATGGTTGCAGAAATAAACCGTATATAAAGACGGATGAACTCTCCATGACCTATGAGTTTTCTGAAGAGCAGTTTTGAAGGTTTGAAGGTCAGTGTGGTGGCTCTGGTGTCACCATCTTGGCGTTTCCTCACTCGGTCTAACCTCATACTAATCTAAGATTGAATGAAGAGGTGGAACATAAGTGGGGCCTGAACAATCATATGCTGGTGATTAAAATAAAAATGTAACCCCTGTACATTCATCGTGAAAAATGAAATTAGCTGTAGAGACTGAAGCTACATGTAGTACAAGGCTGTCAAGATGTTATCTCTGCTGTAAAGTCAGATATTTTTACATTAAGATCTATAGACATCAGACTTGCCATTCAAAGAGCATCAGGTGATCATTTAAGAAGCTGAATTTTTTTGCATTTTTGCAATTGGCTTCATTTTCCAGCCCTCAAAGTTGCTGCTTGGTTTACCAACCACTACACCTCAAGCTCCGTCTACTTTCATCAAACATGCACCACTGCATATTGACACATAGATAATTCAACATTTATTTTTTTGGCAAGTACACCAGTTAGTCCTGCTACAGTATAATTTCTAGGACTGAACCCGAATATCCGAATATTCGTTCGCTACGGCGGTATCCGGATATTAATTTTGGTATCCGAATATTCGCCCTCCGGTTGGACGTTACCAGGCAGAACGAATATACGGCGTTACTGTCTTCCCTCCGCCTTCGGCCCACATCAGCTCATCTCGTCCTGTGATCACATAAACATATACACATATATCTATGTGATCACCCTTCCTCCCCCAGACAAAAATATTCGGAGCTCGTCTCTTCCCTTCGTCTTCGGCCCACTTCGGCTCATCTCGGCTCATCCATTCGTGTCTGCCGACTCTGAAGTCACACTTCACTTCGTTGCATAAACACAAGACAAGATGCTGAAGACCTCCGCTGTTTGGGAATTCTTAGGTTTAACTGAAGACAAAACGAAGGCAAAATTTAGACCCGGGAGACCAGAAAAACGGATCCCATCGGACGTTGCGGGGCGGAACAAATATTCGGATATTCGTCTTTAATAGGGCCCGAATATTCAGAGGCCAGAAACCACTATTCGGGCCAGCCCTAATGATTTCTCTCTCGTGGTTGTGTGAAGTCACCAACCAATCAAGATGCAGACTTTTCTTTTGATGGCATTGATCATCTTAACCTTCTCTTTAGAAATCTGTTTGAAATTTTGCGTTTGATTTCTTGAGTTGTGGCCAAAACAAGTTTTGAAAAGGTCCCAGTGACGTTTTACCGGTTTACCCGTGAGGCCAAGTGGATGCTTGGGCCACATTTGAAGCAAATCCCTCAAGAAATATCCACTTAATGAATGGGACTCATGTACAACCTGAAAACATAAAGCCAAATACATTCCTGATTCTCTCTCTTTTTAATAGTTTTCCATTTAAACATCACGCATTTGTAAGTTCTCTAAGCTTCTGTCCATTTTATCAAGTTATTGTCATGACATCAACTGGCCAAAAAAACTTGAATTTGACTTAAAGAATTTCAGACAGTTGAGGAATGTTTTATCCACACATAAAGGGCATCCCATGTCTCTATTACCCTTATTTAATCTGTCATTCATCTTTCAGAACAAGAAAGGATAGCAGATCTGTGCGCAACCAGTAGCTGTATTTTAATCCAACGGTGTGAATTTGAGTTTTGTAAGCACACTCTATTGCATTAATAGCTAGTTTTATAAGTTCCTGTGGCCCTTTCACTGCTTTTTTCCATTGTTAAAACATGCTTCCTTTTCCACGACATGAATTACTCGCCACAACTGCTTTTTCTCTATAAAACTGGACAAAACAACCAACATTTTAACAGCTACTTTACAAGCCAATAAATGCAGGCTATCGGCCCTAAAAAGACACATTTAAACTTTTACGGTTTTGTACTTAAACTGCAGACTTATCTAAAATATAAATAGACCAATGAGGAATTCATTAAGAAGGAATAAGTGAAAACTGAGAATCCGTTCAGCTCCTTAAGAAGGCCGTCTCATAGCTCATTCTGGAATTTGATAAACACAGAAAGTCATTTGTGTCTATTTTAGAGAGTTTAGGGATTAAAGTGCTGGCAGAATAAAAGTTATGGATGATAACATTAGAGCTTCACTATGAATTGTGCCCCCACAGAAACGGGCTCTTCTACAAGTAATGAAAAGATTCTTGGGCTGCATCGAGAGTCTAATCATCTTAACAGGATTTTTTAATCAAAGGATGAATGGCGGATCGATACTGAAATATAGAAACCTCCGACCTCAACGGTTTTGTTTTAGGAAGGGATTTTATATACTAAAAAGTCAATATTTAAACTCAGTAATTCTGGGGTAAATGTGCATTTCGTCACCAGGTGGAGAAACAACAGAGAGAAACATGTGAAAACCACTAAGATATACTGTAAATATGTGGAGAAAGGAAGCCCGCCTGAAGAGGAGAGGAAAGGTGCTGCTTAAAGCAAGTCAGACTTCTATCATTGAGTCCTTTTGTAGCTACAGTCAAGAACCAGGTTCATCGAAAGAGAGTCCAGTTATTGTGAGAAACTGATTCATGCCCATTTGGGCTTTAGTGAAACAATGGGAGTTACTACTTTCTAAAACTATGAAATTGATGGATTCCTGGACAGAAACAGATATAAGGACTCATACTTCATGGCAGCTGATGTGATGTTTTGAGACATAACAAGAATGTGTTTTCTTGTCCTGAACACTTAAAACTTTTACGAAGAAGACAGAAAGGAGGCAACCTTCAAAGTATGTCTTCGTCATAGATCAGGGGTGTCAAACATGCGGCCTGTGGGCCAAAACTGGCCCTCTAGAAGGAAATTTCAAGACCATGACAAGTTGTTTTGATCAAAAAGTACAATACTAGATTGCCCATTGTTCACTTTGTAGTTTGTATCTCATTTTTGTAATATTTTGTCTCATTTTTGTTTTTTTCCCTCTGACTTTCGTCGTTTCTCATGTTTTTGTCCCTTTGTGTTTACTTTTGGTCTTGCTTTTGTTTTTTGTCTCATTTTTTATAATTTTGTGCTTCTCTTTATTTGTTGTTTTGTGTATCGTTTGTGTTTTTTTTGTCTCGCTTCCATTGTTTGTCTACCTTTTTGTCAATTTGTTTCTCGCTTTTATCATTTGTGGTCTCATTTGTGTAATTTTTTCCTCTTGATTTGTCGCTTGTTGATTTTTTTTGTCGCTGTGTAGCATTTTTGTCAAATTTTTTGTCTCTCTTGTTTCGTGTCGTTTGTCTCATTTTTTGTCTCATATTTGTAATATTCTGTCTATTTTTGTTGTTTTTTCGTTTTGTTTTTTTTGTCTGACTTTTGTCATTTTGATCATAAAGTAAAATCCTCTATCGCTCAGTTCCAGATGACTAAATATTGTGTTACTTTGTAGACACTCTGATTTGGAAGTTGTGATGTGGAAATGATAATCTGAGGCTGAATGTTGCTGAAATTGAACTTATTTTTCTTAATAAATTTCAGGTTGTTTATGATGTTTTATAAAAAGATAATTCCTTAAATGTGAACATTTTCTGAATGTACATTTTTGCACTAAAACAAAGAAAAAAAAGTTGGAGTTTTTGGTTATTTATAGATTATTATGCTGTGATTATCCTGCTCTGGCAAATTGGGCTGAATGTGGAACCTGAACTGGAATCAGTTTAACTCCCCTGTCTTAGAGTCTCACATATAAAGGTCAAGCAGTTCTTTAGAGAGCAAATATGTTCCTGACTGGTACAAGATTGCAGCTGCACATTTCACACATGTTCATGTAGTTAAATAACCAAATCATTGGTTTGATTTTACACACTAACCGGGTCATTTTTTGTGTCGTATCGTTACATTTTTTGCCCATTATCACGTCTTCGTTTGAGTTCAGTTCTTATTGTTGCATTGTACGACTGAGAAACACAATAATGCTCAAATATGATAAAGAGCCTCAATTACAAAGACAATAGTATTCCTATATCTTGCTTCTTTTTGTCTCTCTACCTCAGTCTCGCCCTCCCACACCGACTCCGCGTTGCTCCTGCTCATCTCGACTTGAGGTCTCGCCAGTGAACACGCACTGAATCAGTTTCTTACAAAACAGAGGCACGGGGAAAGAGAAGAAACAGAGTGGAAAAAGAGGGCGAGACTGATGAGAACGCAGCCACGAGTTGGCAACAGAGGCGGTCGCATGACGCAGATGTTGGCAGCTGGTCCTTCTTATCGCCACAGAAAGAGCAGATCTTAGACAGGCGATGTGATGTAAAGGCAGCAAACACAAACATCTTGTGCTGGATCGGAGCATTACCTGCCCAGTGAGAGGTGTAATGTGTGGAAATTGGCTGGATTTGCATCACAATTAGTACGAACACCAACAGGCCTGTGTTCCGAGCAAACAGTGAGCCATATAAACTTTTTTTCCACCTTTAAAATGTTGTTTTATTGCAGGATAAAGCCGCGCATATTAAAACATTTGGAAACTCAGTCTGCACTTATTGTGCAACGTGTTTCCAGCGTGTGGTTGTCTGACATGTAGCCCACTTTTTGGGGATTTTTATCTGCCTCTTAATGAGATACTTTGATCTGCCACAGTTGTTTTAATTTAGAAATGAAGCAGTACGGAGGAACTTCTGCAACAGCAGGGTAAAGATGAAAGACTGAATACATAACAGCACACTGATATATGAACAGAACTGTGCAAAAGTGTTACTTGTTCAAAAAGAAACGGATTGGTAAACACAACAGAAATGTATTTTTGTCATCACGCGGTGTTTCCTTCATATGCTTTATTAATTTATCTAGTAGAGCAGACCTTCCCAAAGTTATATTCGGTTATGTATGTGTCAGATCAACAAGGCAGCAGCGATACGAAGAATTCAAAACGGATTAGTGAAAGTGAAAGCAAAAACACTTGAGTGGAAAAAAAATACATCAAAGTGTTCACTGATAATGATAGTGATTATGGAACATAATTATGTTTCCCATCTGTAAGCGCACTGCTCTCTGCTTCTCTAAGATGGCACACTTTTTATTATATACTGCTCACTTGCAGGGAGCTGGACAGTATGTTTTATGCCGCTCTAGAGCACAGAGCAAGATGGTAGACATTATACAAAGGCTGCCTAAAGATACTGTACACATGCAATAACCCTTATACATAACGTCACGGCTATTCAGCATGGAACTGCTCATTTATCATGCTCTCAGTAAATGTGTTGGAGACAGTAATGCATTTTTAGCATTAATGCTGCTGTATTTTGGGCATATTGTCATCTTCAGTTAATAAAGAAAAAAATAAAAGGACTGTAATAAAATAAAAAGGACAGACTTGTACAATCTGTCCAAACATTAGATTTTGGAGAACATTTTTAAGACTACTCAGAAAGTGTGATTTATGCACTGGGATGTGATATTTAGGAATTACTGCTGGCATCTACCTGTGAGTTCAACTCCATCATCCCTCAACATTGGTCCCCAAACTCAGTGAGCTTAGCAGCAACATCTTCCTCTGCTTCTGCAAACTGGATCTCCTGACTAACACAACCCAAAATGTCAGGTTAGGAGATCACACCTTCTCAACACTCTGAACATTGACGTTCCTCAGCTGGCTAGGTCCTGAATCTCCTCCTGAACTCCCTTTTCACATAAAGCTGGATGCCTGTGTACGGTTCTAACATCCTTATAAAGTTTGCAGACGACACAATGGTGGGAGGCCTCGTCAACAACAACAACGACTCAGCCTACAGAGAAGAATGCGGCATAGCTCATCAACAACCTGAGCCTCAAGAAGGAGGTTATGTGCTTTTCCAGCTGATCGTTTCTGGGAATCTACATCTTCGACGGCCTTTCTTGGACCGTCAATATAACAGCCTTGATAAATAAAGGCACACCAGCGTCCCTTTTTCTCAAATAGATTGTAGAAAATGTCTCCAAAGGTCCTGGAGAACTTCCACTAATTCCCCCAATGGAACGTCCTCACAAAATGCATCGCAGTCTGACGAGAACAAGTCGTCACCGGTACTTCACTCCCTCCCGTTCAGATAAGCAGTGATTATGAAGGGCGTGTAGAGTCATCCGGGACCATGTTCTGTTTGCCTTCCTACTCTCTAGGAGGCACTACAGAAATCTGCGTTCAACGACCATCAAGTTCCTCGCTTCAGCTGCTGCCTTACTGGTGATAGCTCCCACTCCACAGACATAGAACTGTTCATACTGTGTATATACTGCACCTACATCAGAGTGTTCATACTGTTTCCACACTTCACACAATGAATATGCTGCACAATATCTCATGTACTACTTCTACTGTTCACCTCCATTCTTCCCTACTTGTACATGTACATTTATATCCTCCTATCTTGCTGTATACAGCTATAATATTTATGCACTTTGTGTCTTCATTCCAAACAATGAAACAATTGGCAGGTGAAGTGAACATTATTCATCTGTGTTACATTGCAATGCTTTGATGGGAAATCTCCTCGTATTCGTGTGGATGCTATTTTGCACCTGCCACACCATGAAAACTACTCAAGAAGTCTCTATAAACATCACAGAGAGCCCAAGGCCAGATCCCAATCCAACATCCGATGAGTTCAAGTCCGATCTGTCAATCTGCAAACAACAAAACCCCGAGGAACGCCGCCAATGTCAAAACGGGACACCCCCAGAGATCCCATGTCTGAGCTCCAACTGGTCAGAGCTATTTTGGTGGCGCAAAAGGGACCGGCAGACTATTAGACAGTTGGTTGAATTGTTGTGACTGGTCGGTGCATAATTTAGCGTCTGTGTTTGTACTCTACTTTACACCCTGTCTAAGACTTGAAGGCAAAGTGCGTCTGAGTCAGCCATGTAATATTAAATGTTTCTTACTTTAATTAAACCCCAGACTCAGACCTTGGATTTGTCTTTTTAGGTTGCTTAGATAAAAATCGGAGGTCACGAGATGATTATCTCAACACGGCTAGAAAAAAGAAAACAAATTCTCTGTTGGTACCAAAACGCTGGATCTCTTGACCTCTTCTAGCTTCTTAAAACTACTCAAATGAAACCATGCGAGCATCACGACGCAACGCAGCACACACTGTGACAGGCTGCTGTGAGGAGACTTTGTGATGAAAAGCCAAGAAGGTTGACAGCCGATGCATTATGGAGGATATTGCTACTTATGTAATCTACTTAGAAACATTACTGGAACGGGTGCAGACAGTCCAGGTCTCATCCATTTAAACATCCCAGGAAATGCAAAGCAACAAGTGAGCCGGCGGAGTGCATAAAACAATCCTGAAGTATCTGAGACAGCTCCAAAGCACTCAATTCCAGTAAACAACAAATCCAGTTTGGATTTCATCCCACACTTCTTTCTAACAGGAGCTGAAAATCAATTCATACAGCATTCTCACTTTTGTCCTACTGTCATTTAATAGTTCGCACATACACAAGCACACATTCTCTCTGCTCCCCAGCCCTCCTCACACACTCACACAAATTGTCAGTGGGTATTAAAGTGGGTATTAAATCATTTGAGGTTTTGTTTGTTCTTTTTCATGCTACATTATCTGTGAAATAAATTTGTTTGCTGGGGAATGCAGAGCCCTGGTCACCGAAATCCAATTATACAGCGAAGACTACAGCAGGTAAATGGCTGCAGAAGGTTTGTTTTGTTGTTGTTCAGTTTCATCTCTCTCTTCCTTCGCTCCATTTTTCATTTATCTGCCTATGTTTTTTTTTTTTTTTAAATCATTTTCACTTTCTGCCTGTTTGGGCGATGCTTCACATAGAGTGGCATGTTCAGATGAAAATAAGAGCGATTCTCCCTACCGAGATGAAAGTTTAGAAGGAGTGCAGACGCTAAGACAAAAAGACAGACAGGCATTCGGGTTTTTATCTCGGCTACTTTCCCTCATCCGTCTGTTTTAGATTAAAGTCATTCCAACATCATACAACACATCCTGTCAGACGGGATGAATTTTCCTCCTGATTCCGCCTAAAGGTCAACGTTCCCCCTGCCATCCTCTCAGCCTCTATATAAAGCTCAGTCTGTTTTATCCTCCTCCTTGTGAGCTCCTCCATCTGACAAAACCTCCCTCTGTTTCCCCCTGATGAACAGCTGCTGAGTCCCTTCGACCTCATCCTTATTGACAATAAATGAGTCACCGGGAGACGTTTAACCCCGCGACCTCGCTGTCTCTCAGCGTTCGATGGAGTAACGGTGGCCACCTCAGTGTTTACGTTGTTCTTTAAAGGGGAACTTCGGTTTTTTTCAACCTGGGTCTGTTTCCATATGGAATTTCATACATGTGAGTGATGGAGAAATGAAGTTTCGACATAGCTCCAGTATTTAGCCAGGCAGGCAGCTTAGCAGCTCAGCTAGCAGCTCAGCTAGCAGCTCGGCTAGCGAAAAGTATGGGGCAACTTGCCCCCCCACGTCAAAGTCCGCCCTAACGTGCTTTTTTTCACCACACTGACCGGCTCAGATAGTCTCAATGAGTGTCCCACAACATACTAGAGATGAGAAGTGAACGAAAACCTCCACATTACCTGGTGATCACTCTTTGTTGTGGTCTGTATCCAAATCTCAGGAAGCTAGAACGCAAATCTCGTTCCGAAATCGACGAGATTTGCTTTCTAGCGTTAGGGCGGACTTTGACGCGGGGGGGGGGGCAGCTGCCCCATACTTTTCGCTAGCCGAGCTGCTAAGCTGCCTGCCTGGCTAAATACTGGAGCTATGTCGAAAATTCATTTCTCCATCACTCACATGTATGAAATTACATATGGAAACAGACCCCAGGTTGAAAAAAAATGAAGTTCCCCTTTAATGCCTCGCGAACAAGGGCAGACCTTTACTTTCCTGAAAGGTTTTGATGCAGCAGAGTTCATATCGAGTGGCACCCGACAGAAAACCAGATGAGTTTGACACCACTGTTCTAATATCTCAACACGGTCTCACGGGGATTCGTGAAACTGTTACGTAAATTTTTTGTTTCTTTTTCGTGCGCACCAACACGATTTCGTCATGTTTTTCGTGCCGCTCACCACGAAATGTTTTTCGTGTTGCTCACAACGAAACCCGCTGTGGTAATCACAGCTGAAAGTGGTTTATACCAGCGGATTCATGACGATCTAAGCTGTCCATCGGCGTATACTGCTTGTGTGATCGCGTTTGCGGCCGCCGGCCGCCGGACATTCTTGAAATTCCTATGCAAATTGGGGAAAAAAAAAAAAAAAAAAAAAAAAAAAAAAAAGGTAAGTGTACCACCGGGTTATGGTTATGGTTAGGGTTATGGTTAGGGACGATGTCATGCAAAATATAGCGTTGGATTCGCCATGGTTTTACATTAAAAATATAATACACACATTCGTTTGAAATACGTTCTGGGTGGCACGAAAAGTCCGCCGTTTAAAATACATTGGTGCGCATTTCGTGGTGAGCGGCACGAAAAACATGACGAAATCGTGTTGGTGCGCACGAAACCGAAACTAAAACTTACGTGACAGTTTCACGAATCCTCGTGAGATCGGGCTGAATATCTTCTATAGCAATTAAACCTTTCAGCTTCAACTACTTTGCTCTGAGAATTCCATTCGTCAACCAGTTCAGGATTTGTCTTCGAACACTCATCTTTTTGCTTTTCCCTTCGATAAGTTCATGGTCAAACTGCAAGATTTTCAAGGTTTCGTCCTTTTCGTCTTCTTCCAGATGTTCTACCTGCTCACGCTCTTCCTTCTTTGGCAGCTGTTCTGCCTTTTCATTCTTCCTCTCTGTTAGGTTTGTCTTTTTCTATCTTTTTCCCCTTTTCTTCCTCTCCTGATTAAACGTTGATTGCAGTTGGAGGGTTTTCTTTCCTCCAACAGAGAACTGAGCAGGACGACCAGATGCCTGCTCCACTGACGGCTTCCCAAACGGACTTGGTGATGGCAAAAGTTGAACAGTTTGTTGTTTCTGGTGCACACTGGAAGAACCATTTTAATCGCCTTCTTGGCTGGATGCTGACTGAGGGGAACAGTGTACAAAGACAGTAGCGCTGAGAATTACAGAGGAGGAACACTCCCAGCTGTCCACCAAACAAGCCAAAGAAAAGAACAAGTGTGTGGAAGGAGAGCTGTTTGGGGTGAATGTATGAGTGTGTATCTGATCCTTTTAGAAGAGTTCTATACATATATAACGAACCATATAGATCTATTTGGAATTATCTAATGCACTGATTCAAAGCTGACTCATTCTGTTGAGATCAACATTTTTATGAGTCATAGTATCTTTGTACTCAGTAGAAACTAGTAAACAGTCCTGTATTCATCAATTCCCTAGTTTAAACACTAAAAAATTAGCATAGAGCTAAAGAGAGACACACATTTTCATAATTTCGCTTTGGTGCTGGATAGATTTCCAAACACAACATTCAAACTCTCAAAAAAGGTGCTTAATATATGGTTTTAAACAGAATAAATGCTTAGGAATATGTTTAGTTTACCATTTAGCACGAACTTTGAGGCAGCCTCAAAAAGACCAAACTGTAGATGTGTGGCCTTTTTAAACTGTAATCTTCTCTACTTAACTTTATTGATTCGTGTGACATACTTAAACTGTAAGTTTATCACAAACTGCCTCGTGGTGCTGAACAGTAGCGCTTATTTCTCAGATCAGTTTAGATTGCGTCAGGCTTATGTGAATTTAATTTTCGACACAAATACTGCATGAAACTTGTTTCAAAAATTGTAACGGGTAATACAAAAATCCTGTGCTAGAAAGTACTAATACTGGAAGTCAAAGCAGTCCTCTCACAAACAAACCTCATTATCATTTTGGACATAATCGTGCAGCCCTAGTTAGCTGTACGGAAATATTTTGGCTCCAGAAATGGTGTTGCTGATCAAATAAACAGTACTCTGTCGGCAGCGTCTTAAAATTGTTGCCACAGCGAGAGATAACACAACTTATTTGTCTGATTTTTAAAATCAATGCTCAGTATGATGAGTGCAAAGCAAAAAACAAAAAAAACAATCCTTGCTTAGATTAATTCTGTGCAAAAATAGACATTCCTGATGCTATACCATAGAAAAACTAAATGCAGCAGTATTTGTTGTTCTAATATTGTGTCCCATGATGGCTTTGGCTGTGAGTTGGAATTAAATGTCTCTGAATGTTTAATGCATTAACTAGTGACTTTAAATTGTCTTAAAGTTTCCTAAAATCCAAATTATACCAACATCGTCTTCTCGGTTGCCTGGTCTTTCTCTATGTGAATGAATTTCTTGAGAGTTCGGACCCGTATCACCCTCAGTCTCACACATAACAGGTTCACTGTTGCCTTCAAAATGCATCTCTGCATCCACTAAAAGTGCAGGAAAAGTCCTGGACCTTTTGTGTCAGAACAATGAACAGCTTTCAGCCAAAGCAGGCTCCTCTAAAGCATTTCTCTCAATAACACTCGGGGAGTGTATGCAATAGCAGCAGTGATGCCATCATTCTCTGAAGCAGTTGGAGCAGCTTTCCATTTTATATCAGCAGCTTATTCTGAGAAATCGTTTACTTAAAGCATTACACTGGGATGATATAACAGGCAGGCGATGACAGCTTGTGTGTTTGACTAAGGAGCTCATAAAAACCAAAAACCAGCGGCGGACTTTTAAAGCAAACACCATTTCCTGGAGAAATGAAGGATTTAGTCGCACTTGTGCAAACGGAGGAGGAGAAAGAAACAGGATATAAGAAATAGCAGGAGAGAAATATTGCAGGTGACATACGGGGATGGTTGCACAGCCTTAGAAACATGTTTGATCACAAACAAAAACATTGCTGCCAGATTGCCAGGCAGCAAAAAATGAGAATGAGCCTGAGCCTAGACATTATCCGTTCCCTGTGATGCATTTTCCTCCCCTGTTGTGTCAGTTCCCACAAAACAATCAGGGTTTCCTTCTTTCCGACAGGAGAGGCAGGTTCTCCGCTCAAAGAAAGATGAACTCGACTTTCTGCCAGCTACAGAGCCGGACCACATCTGTGATTTAACACACTGGAGATCCTTTTGACAGAGATGCTCACACAGTCAATGACTTCTCTCTGCAGGAGAAAGATCATCTGTGTCTCACTGTGGGTGAGGTTGAAGAAACAATCCCCGACTGATTCCAATAAATTATCACGTGCAGTGAAAATGACCACTGATGTCAGCAGATACTATCGTTTAAACATGCAGTACAGATGTTTTGTGTTCCATTTATGGCAGGGAAATAAATCCACAAGCAACTAGTTATAATACCAGTTGATGGAAAACACTTCTCACCAGCACAGAAATGTCAGATTTAACACAGATTTACCTGCTGCTAATAGGCTTAATCAGCACCGTGTGAACTCGCCAGGGCTTAAATCTAACAGATGTTCATTTATATGCAAAAAACAGTCTCATTATTATAATGTTGTTTCTTAAAAGACCTTGATATTTGAACAAAAGTGCAGCAATGGCTTCATAATTAGTGGCGAATTGAGGTATTATATTTTTTGCAGTCTTAAGCGGAAAGCGATATAAGGATGTGGTATTTTGAAAGTGATTTGATGAAATTATTCAGGGATGTTTATTTCGTTCACTAAAAGACTTTTTAGCTCAATCCATAACTGTTACATCAGGATGCAAAGGAGGCAGATGATGACTTACAGAGTCAAGCAAGTCCCCTAAAATCTCATCCAGAGTGAGATTTTAAAACCCCAGAATGTTTTGGTTTTTTTAATCTGGCTGATACCGAGAGATAACGGCAATGAGGTACACAATAGCAGGGGAAATGTATTTCCCACTGCTGGGCAACATTTTCAGCATTTTGTAATCGCAGTTTTGAGCCAAAACCTTTCATTTTTTGCCTTTTGTTTATCCACAGGCAGATAGTAGAGAAGCAACAGGATCACAGACATGAGTCACCACTAGTAAACTCCAAGCAGACCACAGGATCACTGATATCTACAGAATGCTGTGGACTGTTAAACACCACTAAATGTAGAATATTGCGTCCATCAGTTAGGATTGCAAATGACTGAGTGGTATGAATGCAGCATATGGTGAAGTCATTATATTATTGTGCATAATATTCTCCTGTATTTTGTCCTTGGTCCTTGCTGTGTTCACCGCTGCATCTGTAATGCAGATGATAATAAATTACCTAAACTTGAACTCATGCTCCCTCCTCTCCATTTCCCCCATACTCTTATTCCTCCGCTCGGAATGAAGGTCACTTTACTTCACAGCCAACTGTGGAAAAAAGTAAAGGTCAACAGCTCACAAAGGCCCTTAAATCTCTAAACGAACAGCAGAGGCACAAATAGGCTCTTTATTTATTAAAATACTTCATCCTTTACACTTATCATCCCACACTTTATCCTCCAAAATGACACTTGCAATAATTTATTCCCTCTGTAGTATCAAGATTCTTCATTTATCATGCGCTAAGGGTGCGTTTTTGAAGGTAGAAACATCTTCAGCATAAATCCTAAGAACACCAATAAATGTCCTAAAATGTAAATGAACGCATCAGAGCCGGAAGCTTCCCGGATAAAACGTGTGCGGCTGGTTAAAATGTGAGACACGGCGGACTGTCGGGTGAGAAGCTGAAACAGTAGTGCCGTGTGTGCGATACACTAACGGCATATGTTGACCTCCGGGTCGCACTTAATCCGAGATGTTCCCACAATATCTGCCGCCGAGCGTGTGTGTGTGTGTGTGTGTGTGTGTGTGTGTGTGTGTGTGTGCGACATTCACACTGGCAAGCATGATGTCATAGAGGGTAAGGACAAACTGAATGGAAACTTGGAAAGAAGAGCATCGTTTCACTCCTCATCTAATGATACGTGCGCTTTAGAAGATGGAGACCCTCCACAAAGGGAATGAGTAAGGATGGTTGGAGGGCTTGAGCTGTGCAGACTTTGAACTGCTCACTGTTATTGGCAATCTTGCATTGATTTTTTTTTTAAGAAGTGCAAATAATCAACATTTCTATGTTAACATTGGATCAAACTGCCGTGTTTAATTGCTTTTAGCTGCTTTTAGCTCACAGAATCAGATAAACTGGCTGTGCACCATGTGCCAGTGGAAGGAGTGAATATTTCATTTACATTTATCTCGTGGCTGGAAAACCACAACTCCACATGAATGCTAATGTGGCTCTTTGTCTGCTGGGTGTGTAAAACGGACAACGGTTTGACACTTTCTGCACAACTTCCCGAAGTGATGATATCGTGGATCTGCGTGGAGTTCGCTGTGGAGCTCTCCTGCCTCCGAGGGGCCAAAGAAAATCAGCTATTGCAACATCTCCCATTGCTTTAATCACTTTCCATTTGGATCCTTTTCCGAGCACTCAGTCCTGACGCTCCACAAGACAAAGGCTGAAGCCGAGCGAAGGGCAAAAATGGAGCGGAAAAAGGGGGTGAAGGTAAAAGAGAGGAGAAGAAGATTGAAACCCACCTTCCGTCCATTGTCTTGAGGATAATACATAAGCTCGAGAAAGATGGTGAGAAAGATGGAGGAGCGAGTGCCTTGAGCAGGACACAATGGGTATTGGCAATGCTGCTTTATCTGTTTCAGAGAAAAGGCTCCGGGAGAAATCAACAGACGGCAACTGAACGGGCAATTTTTCAGCACGTGAAACGACAGGTCATGAATAAAACATGCCACTTTTATCCCTTTTGTCACCAGTGTGCAAAATATCGATTAACTGACAGAAGGCACCCCTTGAAAGTCTACAAAAGTACATTTAAAGGTCTATAAAGTGCTCAATTATTTCCAAATTTCTGCACAACAAGGTATATTTTTCATGCGATTTGCAATCTGTCCATTGTGGCATGATGTCACTAATTACAGATTCTATAGAAACGCTGCTAAATTTATATGTGTACACAAGTAATATTTGTTTTCTGTGAGCTAGCAGTGTCTGACAAAGAGCAGAATTGGGTTTTATTTACATTGACAGATTATCAACTTGATTGTTCAGCATTTTGTGGAGTATCACAGTTATTGCTATCGTATTTTGGTTTGTCTGCTTTTCTCATCAGTTCCCAATTAAATAAATTCATTGAAAAATGCGCTACTTTGCAGCCGTCTCTACCCGTCATCGTCTTGAGCTGCTCAAAGAAATATCTGATTGGTTACTTGCAATGAGTAACGACCAATCTGAAAAGAACATTTTTATATATAAATATGCAAAATGCAAATAAACAAAGATATTTCAATCACGATCTGTGTTGCCGTTTGTATCGCACTCGCAGTCCCAGAACATACAGGACAGGTTTGATGGGAAAGATGCTGCAAAGCTGAATGTGTCCACAGCCGTGACCTTCTAGAGGGTTGGACACAAAAAACAAAACAATGGAAGATGTGCAATACCTGGCATTATGTCAAAAGTAAGAAAGCTAAAGCTATGCTAAGGAAACAACAAGTTAGCAAGAAATCAAAGGTACACACGGCCAAAAAAACGGATAAATGAAGATTTCTGCAAAAACCTAAGTGGACAAAGTAAGTTCTCCTCATTAAAGAGCTGCAGAAATGGCTCAGGTAAGGCAAAAAAGAAGCCCTATTAAATGAAGCGCAACAGGACAGCATTTCTTCTCTTTAATTTGTGCATTTAAATTGGTCACTTATTGAGGAATTCCATCCCAAGCCTTTTGTGACCACGTTGATTAAAGCACTTTTCAGCTTCATGGGCAACTGAGCAGAAACCAGACCAGTCAGATGAACAAAGGTTTCTCTGAGCCAAACTTTCTTAAGAAGACGTCGCATGCTAGCTGTAAAAGCCTGGGTAAAAATAGGCTCTCAGTCACTCTGGAAAACATGTTATTATTATTATTATTATTATTATTATCATACACGGTGTGGGATGGAAAAACAAATATTTAAAGCATGTGTGCAGAAATATTAAAATGCAACAGGTTTATGATAAACTTTACACTGCAGCAGATGTGCCTAATTGTGTTATCAAATAAAAAAAACGTAGCTACAACAAGTCAAATTTTAAATATATGGTAATTAATGAATGCATCTGATCTCCCTGCTGCTGCTCTGCATATTTTAAAAGTCCAAACGATTCCTATACAAAACATCTGAACGTGTTTCAGGGACGTGCTTTAGCTGTCCTTTGTAACACAGAACAAAGAAACAACAGAAATTCAACTGTGCTTTTTGGTAAATCCACTTGGACCCTGCGGCTGCTGAATTTGGTTTTGGAAGACCCCCTTAATGTCTCTGGGTGTCTCACACCACTTGTCCCTCTGTTTTAGCATTTAAAACACAATCTAAATAGCTGCTGCAAGATGATAAGCACAGCTGCTTTTCCAGTAACCTCAACTTGCTCCTTCCTTTTCACTTTGGCCAACATGAACACGTAAGACAAGTTTAAAAAGGCACAAAGGAGCATACTTTAATTAGACCCTCCAGAAAAACGCGGGCTAAAATCCTTGATTATGCGGGCTAAATCCTTGATTATTCGAATAAATATGCGGGGTTTTTATGCCATTTTATGCGGGGAAACTGCGGAAAGTTGCAAAGTATACGAATAGTTGTGAAATATGCAAAAATATGCGCGATTCACCTGCTGTCTGACCGTGGAGGGATGTGTCCTCTAATCAGACACTGGGACTGCTGCGGGGTTACTGGACTGACAGCCTGTGCTCTGGGAGGGGGAGAAGCTCACAGCAGCACCTGCTGCTTGTTGAAAACAGTAACTGCAGAATGATCCGAGTTTTCCTGTCAGTCTCCAAAACGGCAGAAAAATTCACTAGATTTGTGGCTAGTCGCTTTTGACAAAAAAAGTCGCTAGATTTAGCGAGAAAGTCGCTAAGTTGGCAACACTGGCGCCGCGCTCCGCATCAGCTCGTGCTTCTAGTGTGTGTGTGAATGCATGAACTGATGACGTCAGGCCGGGCGTCACATAAAAACTCACAACTCCATTTATATCGGTTATAGTTTTCTCATTTTATCCGGAAATTGTGAAATCAAGCAGGACCCGCATATTTCTCTTTCTTTTCATGGAAATGTGACATTCTTGCGGGAGTTATGCACCGTTTTGCGGGGATTATGCGGCCTTTTGGGAAATAATTGACCCCCGCATAATCAGCGGCATTTTGGTGATTAATGCGGGAATTCATGCGATCGCATAATCGCGTTTTTCTGGAGGGTCTATTTAATGTAAAAATGAGTGTGATTTGTGCGTATCATACATCTGTGTAAATCTGTTCTGCTGAATGCATGTCATTCTCTTTTCAAGTCTGAGAAAAGAGCAGGTTCTGTTCAGCTAAATATAGTGTGTTTGGCAGTAAATACAGCTCTGTAACGTGTGGCTACACCCCTAATCCAAACAGGCAGGGTGTCACATTATAGAACCCTTAATTTAATTTAATTTTAAGCATAATTTGTAAACACTTACCATATTGGCTGCTTCACACACTTCCATACACTTACAGAAAAAACAAACTGTTCTATAACCAGACAGGATTTACTGGAACTCTGAGATGTTTTTGAATTTTACAAGACACTGCCCCTTGTCCATGACACCCATCAACACGTAGATCTTTCTGAAAAACCACGTAGATCTTACTGAAAACACTGATGCCAGCGCTGCCTTGGAGACACATTAAACTCCACATAAAACTGAAGCAGCCAACAAAAAGTTTTTTATGAGGATCGAGACATTATCAGCCTGTCTGCGCCTTTCCATCATTTCTCAGCTCAATAATAAAGAGTCTCTCTCTTGATGTCTCACAGGCCTATTTTAGGAAGGTATATGACTGATGTACTAGATCGAAATAGAAGATTACTTTAATAGACTTTTTTCGCCGTATAAAACACTGCTTTGATAAGGTTCCTAAAGCTGTGCATGCATATGAAAGATTTTCTCAAGACATTTTTATTACTTCTGGTTTTAGAGATGGGATTTTAAGGAATTTGTGAAGGCCTTCATTTAGGGTTTGGTAGTTAAAGGTACAAAACTATCGAGTTTCGATTCTCATTGAATCGATCGGTGCTGAAATTTGGAAGCTGAGACACATCTGAGGGAGTGTGTATGTTAGAGATAAAGCAAAAGAGCGATACCGTGTCAGTCCTGCAGCTAAAGTCCAATACAGTTGCAGCAAACCGGAAGCAGCTGCTAGTTTTCTTATCAGCGTTTCCAACAACACTGACCGCTACATGTTGATACCGATTGATTTTCAGTCGCAATTTGTGAACAGTTCCTCCTCTCCATGAACATTTTCCATCAAAACATGCACAGGCAGTAAGACTGTTGTAGGCTTTTCCCACCAGAAATTAATCTACTATAAAAAGTTCACAGATGTTTAGAATCATGAACACTTCTGCACAAATTTGTAAAAAAAAAAACTGACGCATTCAAATGAAGTCTATCAGTGTTCTTACAATGCAGCTCTTCAAATAAGTTTTTAGCAAGAATGTAGGGAGCCTGGAGTTAGTGGCCTTTAATTTTAATTTCAAGTGTTTTTAATCAGCAAAATAGGTCTATTTCCTTTTCCTACGGCATCCAAAACAAGCTGTTATACTAAATACAGCAGGGTAGACTGGAAATACCTGAGTTACAAAGTCACAAAGCATTTTGCAATTAAAATATTTCTAGTGGAGCATCTTATATACGGTATTACTTAGTAGCTGAGTTTCCTGAGAATGATGCTAGCCTGCAGTGTTTTTTCAACTCCGAGCTCCTTGAGTACAGATGTATTTGTTCTCTTGTCTGGGCCACGGTGTCCTCAGGCTCCTGCGGTAGGACCACATTTCAAAAGAATCCAATCTCATTTTATCTGCTGCCTTCATAGTCCAGGAATCGGTGCCATATGATGCCACTGCAAAGGCTGTTGATCTCAGCAGTCTGACCTTGAGCTCTTCCATATCTTGTTCACGTTTTACACTACGCTTCGGGCCATTGCTAGTTTTCTTTTGATCTCTCGGGTGTACTTCCTGTTTGCGTTGATGACCGAACCCAGGAACTCAAGCCATCTCCGTGGAAGTGAAATTAGATACAATACAATGCTTAAGTTATAAAAACAGTGCAACATATTTTGTTATCCTTCTTGTAAAATGACTCAAATAGGCATGAAAGTCATTTGTATTCATGGCTTTTCCAAAGAACTGATCGATATTGTGATGCACGTAACGGTTTGTTTACATTTTCGGCGGAGTTCCAATTTAGGGCTAAAATCGACTTACGTAAGTTGAAGGACCCCTGTATGCTTCTTTACAATGAAAAATACATTTGTATAATTACAGTGTCAGAAAAGCTGCAGCGATTAGTTGGAAAAAAAAAATCGATGATTGACACTGAAAATGTGTAAACGTCAACGTTTACTGCAGTTCATTATAGTAAATGCTTCTCTTGAGCATCGCTGCCTAATTACTGCATCATTACGTCGATCGTTTTGGGCTTCAGTCATTGGTCAGCTGTAGTCAGACAACAGAACATCTGAACGTAAAGCTGCTATTCAGTTTACATTTGTTTGCCTATTTTCTTCTCTTTGTGCTCACAGCATTTCAATCCAACTAAATTACAAAGTTAGCTGTTGTCTTACATATTTTCCTGCTTCTGTTGTCAGACAGCAGAAAAAGTGTCAACTAGTGATGGAAACTCTCAGACTACATGTTAACCAGCAGTCATGTTTCAACCATCGATTTGCTAACTTCGATGTGGTCCCATTAATTCACCTTACAAGTAAGCTAAAGACAAATGCTGTGAATTTGACTCTATTCAAAACCTAAAATCAAAGTCAGAGAACAGCTACACAATAAGGATAAAACGAGTTGCTTTTGCTGTAAAATACTGACCATGTCCTTGTTGCACAGACCAACTTATTCACTTTGTTAAGGCGTTTAAAAGAAACTTGGTTTTCTTTTGGAGATGCAGTGATAACTTAATAGTAAACCCTCTTCTTTCATTTTTTTCTATCACGTTGGAGTTTCCAGGTTAACAGTTTCAGACTTTAATATGAAAACCTTTACTTTATATCAATAGAAAAACAAGCATTAGTAGAAGTCTTTGAGTAAAGGACCAAAAAAGGTACCGTTGGGGTGTCAGTATCTAATTAAAGTTTCCAACTCTACCTTCAATCCTGTCCACACACCTGAAGTAGCAGATAAAAAAATTACAAAAGCTCCAAACTGCACAGGAATGTGGGTTAACACACAGAATATGCTAAACGTACGTGCATCTCTTCAAGGGGCACGCAGACTTCCACATCTTAAATGGCTTTGTAAATAACTGAAGTTATTTCTCCAAGAACCTTTGTCAAAAATGTTTCGGAAATAAAAGATAGCACTGTGAGGAACTTGATATACAAGAACGTGGCGTCTGCAAAGCTCTGTACAGTAGATAAAATAAAATAGGAAACAGTTTGATACGGAATGGAGGAGGAATAGAACAGAATACAAAGAAGTCACAGTCTGCAGGCCACAGATTGAGGGCAAAGCACTTCTGGCACTGAAAAGGACAAACACAAAGGAGGAATTATGGGTAATGGATTGTGATGTCAGGCATTCATTCAGGGAAGGATTTGAAATCTGGCTTGATTTAAACATCATCTTCATTTCACAAAAATATGAAGTTCTTTCGTAGCGTGTGCGATAACAATCATACTTGGAGACCAAAGCATTGGGGGGGTTTGATACAGACTCGACTTTATACATTTTTGGGGTCCAATAAGACTTATGAAGGGGGCTGCCAGATCAATACAAAGCACAGCGATCCTCAGAATGAGACATTAGATTCAGTTTGGGTTATCATCCTACCTTTCATAGCACTCTTTCATCAAGTTTTAATACGTAAAGCTTCTGGAGCATCAACAATACCCTGGTTCAGGTAGTATAAGTGATGGTACATCTGTATCTGTAAGCAATATATATATTTTTAAAGATATTTTACATTATGAAACAGCAAAACAAGCGGTCTTGTTGCTTTCATGCATTCTTTATAATAACAACAACGACGCTCATCAGCTTTCAAAAATGATACAGAAGCTATGAACTCATTACAAAAAGGGCACGCAAAGTACAAAACATGTGGGCAAGCCAGTCTCCGCTCTGAGGCTCTGTAGTTCAGATTTGTTCTTGCAATCATTTTCTTTTTCATCATTTTGTTGTTAAGCCGTTGTGTAATGTGATAAGTCCAACGCGGGGGGGCAGCTGGAGTTCACACCCATCAGTATAGCCTCTCCAAACACACGCCGCCCATTTCTCATCCATTTCTAATGTGTTGACCTTCGCCTGTCCTCTCTTGGCTGTGAGACGTATGTATTAAATTTTAAATCAAACCATTTCTTTATTCATCCCTTCATTTTTTTGTGGTATTTCCAGCTGATGCAGCGCTAACGGGATCAGGATTTATTTCTATGGCTTGTGCTTATCTGGAGCTCTTCTTCAACTTTTTTTTCCCCCCACTCGGATCCAAACTTTAGATGATACGATCGCTATCTCTGATGAGTTTTTATTCTTTTAGGGAACATCGTGTTGCTGCGACAAGGGTCTAGTTTTTCACTTTATCTGCCATAATCAGTGACCAGGTTTATTACCGTCTACATGACGCTAATATATGCTGCTCTTATTCGAGTTTAGCAAAGTGTTTACTCTATTATTTGTCAATTATTCTGCACACTTTGAATTTCAGGTGAAATACGAGGAACTGGCTTTTGTTTTTCCAGCTGCTGCGTGACTGTTCTTATCAGTAAAAGCTGCTTAAAGACCCAATTTAATAACATAAATAAATAAACCTTGGCCTCGTTCCACCTGTAAACAGGCTGCAAGACTATCAGCCCGTTACTTGGTGAATTTACATAAAAATCCTGATAATGTATTTGATGGAACACAAAAATAGAGTAGGCTGGGAGGATATTTCCTCTAAAACACATGAACAAAATATCACAGCGAGGTGAATGTGTAGGAGAAGCTGATTGTATAGCAGAGGGAACACAAAGTGCTTCTAGCAGAGTCCAAATCTGATATATTGCAGTCATTATCTAATCAAATGTAGGCATCAGAGATGATACATATGAGCTCTTACGCCCTTTTAAAAGTGGTCACTGCTGAGCTAATAGTAACAAACAGTACAGTGCCTTCCATTAAGTAAAAAGGAAAACAGAGGTGGGATGCTATTCCCTGTGTGTGTTGGCATAGCTGCATTATGCTCAGACCGGCCGAACGTGACTCAGAGACCTTGCTTAGCCTGGTAAATACAGTGTGTTGACTATTCATGCAGTGATATGAAACTAGAATCCATCTGCAGTCTTGGTAATCACAGTTTTTTGGCATATCTTAAACCTTTTGTGGAAGCTGGTGGAAGACAAATACAGTCAATGTGAAGGTTCTGCATTCAGATGTTGGTCTAAATATGTGATTGATGAAGAAGTAAACCATACTGTGTTAATGTGTTTTTAATAGAATAGCGCATAGAAGGGATCAGCGTCTCAGTTGACAGGACTTAATTTGATGTCCTGCTGAGCAAAGAGAGCACAGTGGATAAGGAGCTGTTGGTGTGACAGATATTGCTGGCTGAGACAGAACGGTATCCTTTTTCCTGAGGGGGGGCTTCAGAAACAGATGGCTTCTTGGGTGGAAAGGGTCAGCTGAGCACTTTTTGCTGATTTCTTGGCCCTGGTGCAGATTTTCAGATGACAGCAGTTAGTGGCCGGTTAGCCTCTCTGGCTCCTGTGCAACAATACACACTATGTTTTGTCTTTGGTCTTTAAGAAACCACAACTTAGACCAGGAGTGTCAAACTCATTCTAGTTCAGGTTCCACATTCAGTTCAATTTGATCTGAAGTGGGCCGGAGCAGTAAAATCACAGCATAGTAACCTGCAAAAACACAACTTCAACTTTTTCCTTTGCTTTGGTGCAAAAAAGTTTGTTCTGAAAACATTAACATTGAATGAATGAACTTTTTACAAAACATTATGAACAACCTGAAACTTCTGAAGAAAAATAAATTTAATTTCAGCAACATTCAGCCTCAGTTTATCATTTACACATTACAACTTCCAGATCACAGAGTGTCTACAAAGGAACACAACATTTAGTCACCTGGAACTGAATGATGTAGTATTTCACTGAATGATTAAAACGACAAAAGTCAGACAAAAAAAACAACAAAAACAAGACAAAACATTACAAAAATGTGACTCAAAATGACAAAAACAAGACAAATGACACAAAACAAAAAAAACTGGACAAAAAAAGCTGCAAAGCGACAAAAAATGGACACAAACAATACAAAAAAATGACAAAAAAGGAACCAAATGATGAATAACAGATAAAAAAAACACAAGCAAGAGAAAAAGGAAACACAAAATGACAAAAACAACACACAAACCAAAGAATAAAACAAAAGACAAAATGAAAAAAAGGACAAAAAACACAAGTCAGACAAAAGCGAGAGAAAAAAACGTCAAAAATATGAGACAAATGATGAAAGTCAGACAAAAAACAACAAAAAAGACAAAATATGACAAAAATGAGACACAAAAGGACAAAAGAACAATGAGCAATATAATATTTTACTATTTTATTTTCCTATTCTAGTGTTTTTTTATGATCAACACAACTTGTCATGGTCTAGAAATAATTTTAAATTCATACTTTTACAAATTTAAAATTTGCAGCTAATGTCTTCTATGTGAATTTTTACACTTTACAAAGTCGTCCCGTGGTCGGTTTTGGCCCCCAAGCCGCATGTTTGACACCACTGACTATATGTTGGCTGGTCCTTCCTGGTGGCAGAGAGATAGAAACGTCGGTGTCCAGGAATGAAAAGGAGTATACCGCATTCACAGCTGTGCTGCTGGTTTACAGAGAAAGAGGAGGTGAAAGGTTTCCACACAAGTCAATCCTCAGCTCAAGTGTTTTAAGTCTGCTGAGCTGCGGGTTTTTTCAAAGCACAATATCACCGAGTGGGTCTCACATCTGTAGAGCCAGAGAGGTTGTGACATCTGCAAACTTTGACATACAGTACAATCAGTGGAGTACAGGAGGAAGAAAAAGTAAACAATCCTGTGGTGCAGCCTGCTGCTGAATGTGGCATCTGAGCCCGACGCCACAAAGACCACATGACATCTGTGTTTCCTCCAGCACAGGAAAGGAAGACCGGCTTTCTGTATTTTTCTTTTGGCGTGTTATATCCCTCTCCACCAAATGCTGGGTTTAGTAATATAATATCCTCATAGAAAATCAAGAGCCATGCAAGCTGGCACATTCAAAAGCTCATACTGAATGAGTAAATAGTGCATGGCACAGACTTAAAAGGGAAAAAAAAAAGCATAGAAAGAAATGATGAATAAGCAGGAGCACCGAGAACAGAGTGGTTGGCAAGGCTGGCACCAGAATCACTGCGAGTCAGGGCTTGAATGTTTATCCTCTGCTTCACCAAGGAAATATTTAATCACACGACCGATGCAAAGAATCTTTATGTTGTATCCTACATACTACAACAATAAAACATCATAGAATTTTACACATTTCCTCACATTGGCTCACAGCTGCAGTTAATTCCCAAATAAACATTTAAATATGCCGGAAGAAAGTGATAAACGCTCACATCTGAGAAGCCGGAATCAGCAAATGATTGATATTTGTCCTTAATAAATAACCCAAACAAGTACCTGATTAACTGAAAAGTGTTCTGGCACCACACCACCGAACATGCAGTGGGCTAAAATGGTGACGAGAGCCAAGAAGTGACATAAACTAATAGTCATCCGCTGAATTCAAAGTCACTATGTTGCAAGCAGATGGCACACATCCCGGCTTGCCGACGCACTCAATCACATCATTAGACAAGTCCGTCCATCTAATGTGCTTATAATGGAACACATGGCTGACTTGTCGTAAGGATTCGTTCGGCTGGGCGCGCTCGCTTTAACACCCAGTTTCCATCCCCGTCGAATGTCGGCGTCTAATAATTACATATATTTGACTCTCAGTTATAATTCAAATGTAATTCAATTTAGTGGACCCACGTGAAGCAACAAAGTGTGTGTGAGAGCGAGAGTGTGACAGCAGGGATTAAAATGCGGCTGGTAAGTGAATCATTTAATCCGTGGCTTAAAGACAGCTGGTTCTACAGAGAGCTGAGACAACTCCTGCCTGCTGACTGAGGCAATGGAGGAGACAGAAAAGAGTGACGGAGAGGGAGAGGTTTAAAAACGGTACCTCGCTCTCCCAGATCTTCAACACTAAGTGACCTCGACATGCCTGGTTAATGGAGGCTCCCATTTGTTCAATCTTGTTAAATATGGGGCGCTGAAGGAGGGAAGGATGGAGAGATTGAAGGAGAGCTGGTAATAGAGGGAATTGATCTGAGAGGAGGCAGCAGCGCTGGAGGTAACTGACAGAGACACCGATATAATGTACCACATTAAATGGCTCTCAAGTTGTGCGCATAGGGCAGAGCGACCCACTGGTTACAGCGACCGTCCTGAATCTAGAAGAGACAAAACAGTTCTGCTGAAAATCTGACCACTTTCAAACTCTACTTTAATACAGAATTCTGCACGGGTCAACAAGTCCGTTCCAACTGAGGCGTTTTTGCTTTGGGCAGCGTTTCTAACACAAAAATGAGAATAATCAGACACCAGAAAAAGGCCAATCTGTCGTTTGTGCATCTGCATTTAAGTAAGAGTGAAATAACTTCCAACATTTTGCCAAAGTCTGAAAGGGTCCCAAAAATCTGAGACCACAGAGACTTCAAATTTGATGGGACGCAGTTTTTCCAGTGTTTATGGCATTGGTTATCAGAAAACACACGGACCAATTACGTAAGACTTCAGCCATCCCATGTGACACTACACAGCCAATGAAGTCTCTGCATTGCAGGCGCCAAACATTGCAGCTCTGCGTTCAGAAAACAGCTGAGAGGCGAGGGGCAGGCAAGAGGAGGGCAGACAAAGAGAAAGAGAAATAAAGAGACACTGAGAGGAAAGTAGCCCTGAACGTACTGACCAGGTTTGGCTCAACACACACCTGTGAGGCAGCTTCTCAACTATGAACAAAATCAAAACTAAATATCATTCCAGACTCACCAGTGAGCTCCAGATGTGCTGGAGAATGACCCTGAATACTGTCAGCTGCAGCTCAGTTCTCCCATTAAGCAGCAGAGGATATAAGAGGAGTGATAAGACAGGAAAAAAATGCAAAAGTGTTTACATTTTTGAGATTTAGGTATTGTTAAAGATGTATATAAGTTGGTTCAGGTTGTTCAGTCATTATTTTTTCACTTTATTTTAACCCATAAGAACTTTGAGGGCCCCAGTCTCTTCCTTTAAAGTTTTATGTCTGATCATAACTCATTAAGTCCTTTAAGGAAAAATGGGTCTGGGTTCTTATGCGTTAAGATGTACAGTTAAATCAAAAATTATTTATTAATAAATTTTGTCAATTTGTTTTTGAACATTTATTTGATTTGACGGTCTGTTATTGATTACATGCAGACGCTAACAAAACTACCAGGTTACATCAACATATCACACTAATTCAAGTTAAATATTATAGCGTCTGAACCTTTACTTTAACTAATTTTCTCTGAGTGGACCCCTTTGAATTTTAGATGAACTCTGACACAGACTGCCCACATCACCTGCATATGCATGAGGTAAACTATAACCTATGCACGTACCATATATGTATGCCACAATACTGTAGTCCACGTCCACGGTCGCAAAAAAGGAGTGGAAAGTGGGTTTTTTTGCCCTTACAATACACAAATGCTCTCTTCTTTTTGTTGTCAGGTCACCGCAATGTTTTCTATAGTGCATCGTCCACATACTGATGACTGAATTCTGTCCAGAACATAAAGTTGTATAGGTTTAGTGGCAATAGACACACATTCTAATCATCTACCAGCATGTGACAATGAAGCATTTCAAAATAATTATCTGCCTCACTAGTTAGCAGATGAACTTTGTCTTTTCCAAATGAGTCTGGCTTGTAAATCTATAATGCATTTCTCAACTGAACGTGGTCCAAACCGCTCTAATCCAGTACAGATTTCAGTGAGGTTTTATTTGTTGTCACAACAAGGCCATATTTCCACATTGTAATGTTCTTGCTTTAATTCATTCATTAATGAGCGCCTGCTTGCCAGGCCGATGCTTCTTCTTCTTCTTGTGATTTCCGGCAGACTGGATGCCTTGCAGTACATTGCAGCTCCTCACAGTTCAAAGCGGATGGATATCTACTTCACCAACTTTGCTACCGTTTCTGCTTCCCAGTGGGCATCGTTTACCTGCTTCCAGCACATGAACATGCACTGATGCAGACAACTGGCAAAGAGCAGAATCATGAAACCTTGAAAATAATCCAACCCGAGTCTGTTGGGTTGCTGAACTCAACTTCCACGAGGTAATCAAAGAGACTATGATATCAGAATCACAGGGAAACAGACTGCACTTGAAAATATAGTTCAACCTAAGCAGGAAAAGTGCTTCACAACACTTCATTTACAGTCACACAGTGATGGCAGCAAAGCAGCTATGCCAGCAAATTGTGCAGCTTTACCTGCCTCTTAGGGAGCAATTTAAGTCCAGTGTCTTGTTCACAAGACTTGGACCCCCCACCTGAGAAACAGCAGCTTAGAAGTTTACATGCAGCTTCTATTGATGTCTATGGAGGGAGGAGGAATGGGACTGACTTGGACTCATCCGATATCCTTACAGCAGAGTGTGTTCTTCAATGCAGGATAATAAAAGTTGGGGGAAAAAATGATGAAGAAATACAAGAGAGAGAGAGAAGCCACTAAAATAAAAGAATGCAAAAACGAAAAGCTGAGCTAGTTTGACTATAAGCCCTCTGATGAAGCAGCATGCATTATATTTAGCATGTTGACCTCTACCTAAAGTCCTTCTCACTACAGGTGAAAAGTCACAACATGTTTCCATATGATTTAGTGTCTAGTATTACCTGAGCTCAGGACATCATTCTCACTTACAATGCAAATATAACTAAACAAACATATTTCTTTACAAGTGTGGTACGTATTTGTAAAATAACATTTCAAAGAATCATTTGCTTTCAGAAAAAGTAGCACTCTTGTCCTTGTTTGTCCTCGAGAAATGCAAATTTCTTTATATTGTTTCAAGTCGGCGAAGTGAACCACTCATCACGGATTGCTGAAAATGAAACATGATGATTGATACAGTGAATGTTCTTCCATATGCTGATAAAAACATTTTTGATCAGTGACATTTTAGCTTCAAACTAGGCTTAGGAACATCAGGGATTTATTAAAAAGCAAAACATTACTTTTAAAATTGCTGATGTAAAAGAGTCAAACAAAATCTGTAACAGCAAACGTGCTGCAGTCTGACACAGTTAATGATCTAAACTTACTGATCACTTCAGTGTTTTTATATCAACACAAAGCTCTAAGAAAATCTGTCAGTGTTTACTGTCACCTCTAAAATATATTCATAGTCAGAGCAGAGCGTCGCTGATACAATTAATTGCTTTAGTTTGTATGTTGTTGTAATCAGAGCAGCATCAGTGGCTACAGCTGCAGAAAGACATTCGGTTCTCAGCCTGTGTTAGCGTTTGACGTTCCATGTTTGGCATCATGCGGCTAGCTAAACCAGACAAACGACAGACATCTTGTTTTTTTATGAATTTATGCTGAAAATTTTATCAACTTCACTTCCACAGTGAGCAGTTAATCAGCAGGAAGACGCATTCATCTGAAGCAACCCTTAACTTCAGGCCCGTCTCTCAGCTGCATATCAACACTTTTTCTGCTTCTGAACTCTGCTAATACAGAAATGATGGTTATTGGATCCACGAGACTTAATCCTCTGACAGTTTTCCTCTGTCTTTGGGTGACCGTGCTCTTCATTGTAAAGACAGAGTCAAGAATCTTGGTGTTTTCTTTGATCAAACTCTTTCGTTCCAATTCCATGTTGAAGAGGTGACCAGAGTGGCCTTTTTTCACCTCAAACTTCACCAAGATTAGACCGATTCTGTCTTTTCAGGATGCTGAGGTACTAATTCTTGCTTTTGTTTTGTTCCGGTTAGATTACCGTCATGTCCATTTATCAGGTTTGCCAAAGAAGAGCCTAGGAGGTCTGCAGATGGTCCAGAACGTTCTAGCAGATATGATCATATCAATCCAGTTCTGGCCTCTTTGCTCTGGCTACCTGTTGAGGTCAGAGCAGACTTTAAGGTGCTGCTAACGTATAAAATAGTAAATGGAACTGACCCCATCGTACCTATTGAATTTGGTGAACCCGTATGTCCCCACTCGTGTTTTGCGTTCCCAGGAGACTGGGCTTCTGAGTGTCCCAAAGGTCCGTAGAAAGACGGTTGGGGAACAGGCTTTTTCTTTCTGGGATTACGGAACAGTCTACCTGTTGAAATCAGGCAGGCATCTTCCACTGATGGATTTAAAACAAAGCTGAAGACCCACTGGTTTACTGCTATGTCTTCTTTTCCTTTCGGCTTTTCCCTTCAGGGGTCGCCACAGCGAATCAATTGCCTCCATCTAACCCTGTCTTCTGCATCCTCTTCTCTCACACCAACTACCTTCATGTCCTCTTTAACCACATCCATAAACCTTCTCTCTCTTCCTACGAACACACCTTCCTCCCCTCCTTCTTTGACCAACAGTCGTCCATTTTCCACCGGCACCGATCGACCGTCGACAGCACCGATGGCGGTCGTTGTTAACCCAGGCCTCGACCGATCCAATATGAAAGTCATACATTTGATTCGCATGTTTGATTTGGCCAAAGTTTTACGTCGGATGCCCTTCCTGACACAACCCTCTGTATTTATCCGGGCTTGGGACCGGGGCAATAAGACTCTGGTTTGTGTCCGTTTGCGGCTACATTCACTGCTTTACTGCTATGTATGAGTCTTAAATTGTTTGACTGATGTCCTTTTAATTGTTTCAGTATGTTTGTATATGTTTGGGGATTTATGATGGTTTTATTGTTTTTATCTCTATGTACAACAATTTGACTGATAGTGCTTTGTAAATTAATATTATTGCTGCTATTATTATTAACCCTTATGGGCAGTCAGCAAACACATCAACTACTGCATCTCACTGAACAGAAAGAGTCTCCACCTGGTGGTGCAAACCAGTACTACAGCGAGTCCACCATACATGATAAGGTACTCATCTCCTGCCTTATTGGTGAATACATTTCTTTTCTAATCTATTAAATTAATTGGCCAACAGCTAATAATTAATATTCCCACTGCTTTGATTCATATCTTTACATCTGTGTTTGTTTTCAAGATCAAGAAGGAAAGATGGAAAAACATTTCATTCAAATTAAAAAGTGCAGTTAATCCGGGCAGAAAGAATAAGCCACGCTAACATTTCACGGTTTATGTGTCTGAGCTTCTATTTTTGGGCTTATGGATTGTTCTCGCAGTCCTGTCAAAGTGTTGAGAGCTTCACTACAGCTCTACCCTACAAAGGTGTCAGTCTTTCCACAGCTGTCAGAGTCCTGTGGATCTCTGACGAACACTGGACGAAATTATCCACCGAGTGGCATATTTTATGTCGGCCCCAGAGGGTATATCACATTGAGCGTGCAGTAAAAATAAGTCAGCCTAGGTTTAAAGATAAACAAACTGATGGCTTTTGGAGTCAATTAGAACATGCTCCTGTAACTGGAGTTTTATTTTAACAGGCAGAAGATTCAGTGGCTGTACTCAGGGAAAAAGCCCCCAAACCTTCTTTGAAGTTCCTCTCTCTGTGGGCGGTAATGTGGCATGGCACCCAGCCAAAGCCCACAAACACAAGGATTGAATAACGCCTGTCCAGTCTACCCGCTGTGGTATTCATCCCATATGGCACAATAAAAAAGAAATATGCAAAGTCACTCACATACGGTTATGCATATAAACACACAAACACACTGATTGCTTGACAGATCTGCTCAACTGTCAACACATCCAGCTTTCCGCCAGGAATAATCTCAAACTTTTAAGTGCGGGTCTGAGAGGGTGAATTTGTGAGTGGATTTCAGTCTGTTTTATGTGTGACAGCCAAAATAAAAGTCGGCAAATCGAGACAGACGTGTTTCTTTTCCATCTAGCTCTGTAGGCCCATACAGAATTCATGTGAGGTTATGAGAGACGGCATCTCTGTCGGCTCCAAGTTCAAATGAGCTGCAGGAATATATGCAAGTGTATTTATGGATCTCGTATGCAATTTATAGGTCTGAGGGTTTAGCTTTGCAGTCGCTTCATGACAACACACTGAGCCCTGCTGCCAACTGGTCACAATCACACAGACACACACATTACACAGATCTCATCCCATGTCAAAGTTTTCAATTTAAAACTCACAAAACATACAAACTAAAAATGCTATACATCAAACTACACAATGAAAATGTATTCTGGGTGTGGTGCATGAATTAGAAGTTAAGATACAAAATTCATTGTCTTTTTTGCTTAGGAAGGTTCCTCATTGAGTGAAATAACCTGAATGTATCTAAATAAGAGCAGGTTAAATACTAAGGAAAGATGCATCGGTACTTCCTTTCTTATCTCCTCTACATAGATTCCTTTATAAAAGGAAAACAAATCACATTTGCTTGCGACAACACCATCCAAAATGAGCCATCATCTACGGCACACCCACAGCAACAGCATCCACCATCGCATGATTACATGGACCGCTGGAACTGGAGTCGGATTCTCTCTCTCTCTTTTTTGTTTTAATATGTCCTCATGAACTCTCCTCCACATCCTTTGACCTCATGAGATGTTTTCCAGTGAGGTTAAGAAAACCTGTTTAGGAAAAAATTTAGGTCCTTTTTTTTGACTATTCAACCACAAGCTAAAACACGGAGCAGTGGTTTACTCTGGTTCCACACCAAATGTGCAAAATATAGTTTTTGTGTGTGTGTGTGTGTGTGTGTGTGTGTGTGTGTGTGTGTGTGTGTGTGTGTGTGTGTGTGTGTGTGTGTGTGTGTGTGTGTGTGTGTGTGTTGGGGTTGGAGATGGGGCGGGGGGAGGGGACTGTTTTTAACATGTATAGCACTTTGTGCTGCATTTTAATTGTATGAAAAAGTGCTCTATAAATAAAGTTTGATTTGATTTGATTTGTGCAAAGCCCCATAATCTTGCAGAAGTCCACGTTGGATCAAAGAGTAGAGTTACAGAAATACGAGATTTCTGAAGTGCACAAAAAACTCTGAATGTTCTGACACCAATCCAGTAAACGCCACAGTTCTGTGTCTCAGAGGCCAGACTACTTGGCATGCAGATTTTTGTAGTCGTATCCAATTTAATTGATTTGTTCACTTACACACGTGGACAAAATTGTTGGTACCCCTCAGTTAAAGAAGGAAAAACCCACAATTCTCACTGAAATCACTTGAAACTCACAAAAGTAACAATAAATAAAAATTTATTGAAAATTAAATAATCAAAAACAGCCATTACTTTTGAATTGTTGATTAACATAATTATTTAAAAAAACAAACTAATGAAACAGGCCTGGACAAAAATGATGGTACCTCTATAAAAGATTGAAAACTATTTGACCAGAGTGACATGATTAACTCAGGTGTGTCATTTAATTGACATCACAGGTGTTTCCAAACTCATAATCAGTCAGTCTGCCTATTTAAAGGGAGACAAGTAGTCACCCTGCTGTTTGGTGAAAAGGTGTGTACCACACTGAACATGGACAACAGAAAGCGAAGGAGAGAATTGTCCCAGGACATCCGAAAAAAAATTATAGACAAACATCTTAAAGGTAAAGGCTATAAGACCATCTCTAAACAGCTTGAAGTTCCTGTGACAACAGTGGCTCATATTATTCAGAAGTTCAAGACCCACGGGACAGTAGCCAACCTCCCTGGACGTGGCCGCAAGAGGAAAATTGATGACAAATTGAAGAGACGGATCGTTGGAATTGTATCCAAAGAGCCCAGAGCAACCTCCAAAGAAATTAAAGGTGAACTCCAAGGCCAAGGTACATCAGTTTCAGATCGCACCATTCGTCGTTGTTTGAGCCAAAGTGGACTTCATGGGAGACGACCAAGGAGGACACCACTGCTGAAAAAAACTCATAAAAAAGCGAGACTGGAATTTGCAAAAATGCATGTTGACAAGCCACAAAGCTTCTGGGAGAATGTCCTTTGGACAGATGAGACCAAACTGGAGCTTTTTGGTAAGGCACATCAACTCTATGTTCATAGACTCAAAAACCAAGCATACGAAGAAAAGAACACTGTCCCTACGGTGAAACATGGAGGAGGCTCAGTAATGTTTTGGGGCTGCTTTGCTGCATCTGGCACAGGGTGTCTTGAAAGTGTGCAAGGTACGATGAAATCTGAAGACTATCAAGGCATTCTGGAGAGAAATGTGCTGCCGAGTGTCAGAAAGCTTGGTCTCAGTCGCAGGTCATGGGTCTTCCAACAGGACAACGATCCAAAACACCCAAGAATGGCTGAGAGAAAAGCGTTGGACTATTCTAAAGTGGCCTTCTATGAGCCCAGATCTGAATCCCATTGAACATATGTGGAAGGAGCTGAAACATGCCATTTGGAGAAGACACCCATCAAACCTGAGACAACTGGAGCTGTTTGCTCATGAGGAGTGGGCCAAAATACCTGTTGACAGCTGCAGAACGCTCACTGACAAATACAGAAATCGTTTAATTGCAGTGATTGCCTCAAAAGGTTGTGCAACAAAATATTAAGTTATGGGTACCATCATTTTTGTCCAGCCCTATTTCATTAGTTTGTTTTTTTAAATAATTATGTTAATCAACAATTCAAAAGTGATGGCTGATTTTGATTATTTAATTTTCAATAAATTTTTATTTATTGTTACTTTTGTGAGTTTCAAGTGATTTCAGTGAGAATTGTGGGTTTTTCCTTCTTTAACTGAGGGGTACCAACAATTTTGTCCACGTGTGTAAGTTCAACTTTGCCACAAAGTTACTCTGAAAATCAGGACAGAACTCTGTGTTGTATTGTCTAACCTCACTCCTCGTTGATATTAACAACCTCATTTGACATAATTATATAAACATCTTACTTTAAAGAAGTTTTACTCGATCTTGAAAGTTAAAAAGGAAGCAATAACTTGTCTGCTAAACAGAACAAGACACAACTGTTACGATCCGACCTGTAGGGTCTGCTAGATGTAACAGAATCACCACATGCTATTGGTTTGGTAAAGCAATTTATCGCTCAGTAGCAAATTTAAGATAAAAGTGATCACACAAAGCAAAACAAGGTTGGTGGGTGTTGTCAAATCAAAGAACAAAATAAAAGGCTAACAGAATTTATAGCCTAACTAAACACAAACCAAACAACTGAACTCCCAAGCAAAAACCTAAACGCAATAGCAACACCTGCCACAAACAGAAACTAATACAGACAGTGAGCAGCACTAACTAAACAAAACTGGTGCCTCTAAACACAGATATTTAACACAAAATACACAAAGACTCAAGATGCGAATAGCTTCTCATGAAGTTAGCGGACTGCTAACACGAGCCACAGTCTCCACTAAGACTGGAGGCTCCTCACCGAATCAGCCAGCAGAAGCTCTAAATCTTTGTGGTAAATGCCGTAAAGTAGCCCAGAACCTGCAATGTGCTCCTTCATGCATTATCCCACTGAAGTGAATTGGCAAAAGGTAAAACTTTGTGTTTTCAACTTGAGCTCTCTTTCAAGCTGCACTCAAAGATACCGTCACTCCGACTGCAGCCAACATCATGTATGTGTGCACACATATACTGTCTATGTGACACATGTGTGTGTTGAGAACAAAAGCCAAACATCTCCTGATCTGTCAGAACAAATCTCTCCTTCCCTGTAAGGCTTCAAGCTTTAGTTGGTTAATTTTTTTGCAACACAAACAGTTTTACCCTGCAGCAAACAAAAACGTCATCACCTTTCACGGTGCAGCATTAGCAAAAAAAAGGTCACCAAACAAAGAGCAGCAAAGAAGTCAGGATCTTATATAGAAACCTGTACAAGTCCCAGCTGTGAACAGTACAACCAACACCCCTCGGCAATGAGCAGTAATTGTGACACAACTGAAAGGTTATTGTGAGAAAAGAGGAGCCGGACCACAAGGGAGGAAGAGGTGTGATGTTACTGTGTGAATGTGTTCTTCACCTGCACAAAGACATGAAGTGTCTGGAAATGTGCAGTATCATTAGTATCATTAGGAAAAAGAAGCTGAGAGGAGCTCCATCGTACCTACAGCAATATTACCGCTGCAGAAAAATGACAGCTCCACAGCGAATCAGCTGATCCCCCCCGCCCCACAGCCAGACGCTGAAACCTACAGTAAGTGAGCTCACACCAGAAGAACGTCTGCCTCTGAGGCTGAACAATGGAGGGCTGGATTGGACAAAATGAGAAGCAGAGAAGGTTTTCTCGCTTTGCAATCTGACACGGCTGTAGCCTGGAAAATGAGGCCAGAGGTCAAACTCTGGTTATACTTTAGGTCTGTGAATAAAATGGGGTTCAGTGACAAAGCCACACCTCCAGACTGACACAGGGAGCCTGTCAATGCATGCAAGCTGATATATCTCAAGGCCTGACTGTAACTCTTCCATGGCTTCATTCCTAATGTATATCTTTGTCCATGCTGGATGTAAGGCAGATGGCAGAGTGTGTGTTTTCAATTCACCCCCTCAGGATGAAGCTGAGATATTATGGAGGCAATAACATGCTTGTCTGGCACAGCACAGCCCAGCTGCATGGCTAAGTAAGGAAGTGTGTAGGCGAGAAATCCAAGCAGAGCTCCTGTTACACTCATGACAGTCCAGTGGTCAGGGAAAAAAATTATTATGAGTGTGTCGGTTTTACAATGTCCAGAGAGGGTAAAGCAACCCTAAAATACACCTGCTGTGCACACAAGGAAGAAAAAGAAAGAGCAGGTTTAACTTTATCTAGTAAAGTCCATGACGCTTTGATTTAAATACTGTCTAATAGTTGACTTTTTAGCAGTTTTCAGGGCTAAAAATCAACATGGCCGCCTATAACCAAACACCACATGGTATTTTAGAGGAAGATTCTTCTAAATAAATTATATACAATTAAGTAAAATTGAAAGTTATTCCTAAATATATTGCAGTAAACCTGTTGACTACTTTACATTAAATAAGTCAGAAAGCCTTGGAGTCTTCCAGTCTTTTCTTCAGGAGGAAATGACATCATGTGGAGCAGGTCATGTGACCTGGAATTAACACTTCCTGGAGAGGTGTTTTTGGAATGGGGAACTTAGTGGTAAGTGACTTAATTTGTTATTTTCCATACAAAATTTGATATATTGCCAAAAAAGAAACTTAATAAAAGAAAACAATCAAAACTATTTCTGAATCAGCTCATTTTATTATTGTTTAGCTCATTAGAAGGTAGTTTTTATTAAATTTAGATGCTTATTTAGTTGACATTTTAGTGATATCCAGTCATTTTTATTATTAAATGATTGTTTCCATAATAAATAATTATGAAATTTGTAAAGACGTGATCATAATGAACATAAAAAACACTATTTTGTTTTACTTTTAATAAAAATGTATGCAAGATAAATCCCATTGACTTCAAAAAATCCCTCAATTATACATTTACCTGGCAGTATTAATGAAGGGTCCTGCATAATCTGGAAGACAAAGTCTGACTAGAAAAGGAAAACCACAATCAGAAAAGTCTGTTACTTCCAACCACTTTAACAATCAGTTAAAGCTCTGCTACCAAACGCCTCAAAAACAACGTTGTCTAAACCCACTAATCAACAGCCACAATACAGAGGACCCCGCTGTTACAGGACTGTGTGCTATTATCACCGTAGGCAACAAATCAGCTTAATAACTGCACAGAAGATAAAAAAAGTAAAGATACAAACAGAGTCCGTGCTCATGGAACAAAGATAAAGAATACTAGATAAAGACGAGAGAAACTCCTACAGTCACATAATATAATGAATGTTTTTTTAATATCATACCCAAAAATATCTGATAAGACCACTATCTATATATGAGTGAGGAAGGAGATAGAAATCCAAGAAACATAACCAAGTTTATGGAGCTAGAGGCTTTCTGTTTACCTCAGCAGGACTTCAAACAACAGCACAGTTATAGAGAGTCTGCAGCGATGTAAATATGCACCTCATTGCTAATATTACATGCATTATAAATGCATTCACAATTGCAGGGCATTCTAGCAATCCTTTTCCGATACAGACAAGAGTATAAACACACAGTACTTAAAGGTCTCTTTGAAAAGATTGGTCAATTATGCAATTAGAATAGATGTTTTAGGAACCATCTTCTCCTTACTTAGTTGTCAGTTAAAATGTAACGCTGTTCTAAAGTAAGAAACAAAAAAATTAACCTAATCCATCGATTATGCAATTAGCCTTCCGCGAGAAAATTAATCAACAATAATCCCACAAAGACAGTCAATCATTTACATAATAATTGGGCTTAAGAGGCAACTGTGCTGATTTTTTTCCCCCCATTTATCCTTGAATGAACAACAATAACAACTAATCATTCTTTAGATTTTATTCATGTGCCATACATCCAAGAACATCACCTCATGTTGCAGCAGGATAATGCACGGCCCCATGTTCCAAGGATCTGTGCACAATTCCTGGAATGGTAAATGGTCAATGGTCTGTATTTATATAGCACTTTACTATATACCTGCAAGGTACCCAAAGCGCTTTACAAGATACGTCACATTCACCCATTCACACACACATTGACACACTGATGGCGGAAGCTGAAAACGTCCCAGTTCTTGCATGGCCGGCACACTCAGACATGTCACCCATTGAGCATGTTTGGGATGCTCTGGATCGGTGTATACGACAGCGTGTACCAGTTCCCAGCAATATCCAGCAACTTCACACAGCCATTGAAGAGGAGAGGACCCCCCCCCCAATAAAACAAAACTGCACCTTTCAGAGTGTCCTTTTATTGTGGGCAGTCTAAGGCACACCTGTGCACTAATCATGGTGTCTAATCAGCATCTTGATATGGCACACCTGTGAGGTGGGATGGATTATCTCAGCAAAGGAGAAGTGCTCACTATCACAGATTTAGACAGATTTGTGAACAATATTTGAGAGAAATGGTGATATTGTGTATGTGGAAAAAGTTTTAGATCTTTGAGTTCATCTCATAAAAAATGGGAGCAAAAACAAAAGTGTTGCGTTTATATTTTTGTTGAGTGTATGAAATGGACACATGGGTGATTTCTACAGTTTCATTCAGCAGACGCTTCTGTCCAAAGCGACGTACAACACAAGCAAAATTTAAAAATTTAGATTTAAATAAGCATTAGCTTGATTTAAAGCAGGGGTGTCCAACATGCGGCCCGTGGGCCAAAAGTGGTCCTCCAGAGGGTCCAATCCGGCCCTCTAAGAGTGAAAATTACATAGAAGACATTAACTGCAGATTGTAAATTAGTAAAACTATAAATTGACCATGACAAGTTGTTTTGATTATAAAGTAAAATACTAGATTGTTCATCGTTCTTTTGTCATTTTGTGTCTCACTTTTATAATATTTTGTCTCGTTTTCTTTTTTTTGACTGATTTTTGTCGTTTTCTCATTTTTGTTTGTTTGTTTTTGTCTCGCTTGTGTTTGTATATTTTTGTTATTTTGCTTCTCTCTTTCTTTCGTCATATTTGGTCTTGTTTGTGTAATTTTTTGTCCCGTTTTTATAATTTGTCCATTATTTTTCATCACTTGGTAACTATTTTTCGTCTAATTTTTTGTCTCTTTTGTTTTCTTTCATGTTGTTGGTCTCATTTTTGTAATATTTTGTAATGTTTTGTTGTTTTTTTTTGTCTGACTTTTGTCATCTTGATCATGAAGTAAAATACTACATCATTCAGTTCCAGATGATTAAATGTTGTGTTCCTTTGTCGACACTATGTGATCTGTAGGTTGTGTGTAAATGGTGAACTGAGGCATAATATTGTTGAAATTTAATTTATTCTTTTTTTTAATTTCACGTTATTCATGATGTTTTGAAAAAAATATTTAAATGTGAACATTTTCAGAATGTATTTTTTTTACACTAAAACAAAGGGAAAATGTGGAGTTGTAGTTATTTACAGGCTATTATTTTATGATTTTACTGGTCCGGCCCAGCGGAGATCAAATTGGGCTGAATGTGGAACCTGAACTAAAACGAGTTTGACAGCCCTGTTTTAAAGTCAGTTTGATCAAATAAAAACTGCATACTGCTGCTTACGAAGGCAAACCATCTAAATAGCAACATTCTTTTGTCTAATATGAATATTGATAGTAAAAATGCTAAATTTCCTCTTCAAAAACAGCTTCTGCAGGAGTTCAGGCCCTCAGGGTGGCCGCTCTCCTCACAGACAATGCTGGTAAATATGCAAACATACCCTTGCATCTGTAGTCCTGTCACTTCCACCGCCTCTCTGCAGCCACTCGACACACTACTGTCGACTATTTACTCAGCGCAGCTTCACTTCTGCTCAAATAATAATGACGCTGGGTGTCAAATCCAGCACAGACTGCAGATAGGCTGTCACATGTGACGACTTGTTCTGCATCTCCAGGTTTATTAAATGTAAGCATCCAAAATGAAGTCATAGCTTGCGGCTGCATGCTGATATTTCTTTTAAATTCATGAGATAACACAGTGAACTGGAGCACACTTTTATTATTTTATTTTATTTCACACTCTCTGTTTCTGCATGGCATGTGGATGTCTAAGTACCCGAGATAGTTTTTTTTTAAAATCATGATCATAAACGCATGTGAATTAGCTTCCATTGTCATTAGTAAACACAACAAAAGCAGCTTGGCAGTTTGTTATCAAGGTTTCCTGCGTGAAAAACTCTCCAGCCGTGCGAAATTGCGAAGACAAAACGGTGTGCTGCTTTGACACACGCTCCGGGGTACGGCTTGGCATTAACAAATCTTCCAGCTCCAGGTAGAAACGTGTAACGCTGTGATGTGAATGTTAGCTGTATCGCTGAAATATTTGATCTTCCCGTGATCCAGTTTGCATGGCTGTGTGTGCGTGCATGGCTCTCACCCAGAACCCCTTCCCTTTTCAATTTGTAAAATCCAAAACGCATCCGCTTTGACTGCTGGAAAATCCAAAAAGACAGCTCAGAGTCAGCCTGGAGGAAACGGCTACGGACTGTTCTGGAGTTGGCGTAAAGTTGACTTTAATAAAAGGATTAAAAAAAAGCTCAAGTGAGAGGAAGGAGCTGTTTGAAGGCCCGTCTGTGTAAAACAGGGATGTCCACCTCATTTTAGTTCAGATTCCACAGTCAGCCCAATTTGATCTCTAGTGGACCAGATCAGTAAAATCACAGCATAATAACCTATAAATAAGCACAACTGAACAACATAGTATTTTAGTTTTTGATCAAAACGACGAAGTCAGCCAGAAAAAGACAAGATATTACAAAAACGATACACAAAATGACAAAAACAATAAAAAGATAAAATATAAGACAAACGACATGAAACAAAACCAAAAAAAGAGACCAACAATTCGACAAAAAAGCTACAAAGCAACAAAAAAATTTACAAGCGAGACAAAAAAACATAAATCAACAAAAACCATGCACAAATGAATGAATAAAGCAAAACCCACAATGACAAAAATGAGACACAAAATGATAAAAGCGAGAAAAATATAAGAAAAATGAGACAAACATGAAACAAAACAAGAGACAAAAACTTTGAAAAAAAGTGACAAAAAAATGGACAATCAACAAAAATGAGTCAAAAAATTATACAAATGACACAAACAAGACAAAAAAAATGACAAAAGCAAGAAACAAAATGACCAAAAAGTAGACAACACAAGCGAGACAAAAAAACACAAAATGACAAAAACGATACACAAAACAACAAATAAAGCAAAACTTAAAATGACAAAAATAAGACAAAAAACACAAGCGAGGAAAAAAGGAAACACAAAATGACAAACGATATACAAAACAACAAATAAAGCAAAATTTAAAATGACAAAAATAAGACAAAAAAAGCGAGAAAAAAAGGAAACACAAAATGACAAACGATACACAAAACAACAAATAAAGCAAAACTTAAAATGACAAAAATAAGACAAAAAAAGCGAGAAAAAAGGAAACAAAATGACGAAAACATGAGTCAAACAACAAAAGCCAGACAAAAAAAAGAGAAGAAAACAAGAAAAATAGGACAAAATGTTACTAAAATGAGACACAAAACAACAAATGAACAACAAGCAATCTAGTATTTTACTTTATGACCAAAACAACTCGTCATGGCCTAGAAATTATTTTAAATTTATAGTTTTACAAATACACAGCCTGCAGTTAATGTTGTCGCTGTCATTTTTACACTTCACAAAGTCGTCCCACAGGTCGGCTGCATGTTTGACACCCCTGATGTAAAACTATTAATACAGAGCAACAGCTGGGATGAGTGAATTTAAACTTGAACAGAAAGAGATCACTGTGCAGAGCGGCTGCTTTGGATTAACCATCAGGTAAGAACTCTGTTAAGCTCCCTTCACCACAACGTGGTTTCATTGTGGTGTAAAAATAATCATCCAGGCTGAGGTAAGTAGTCAGCTGTTTACTTGGCAACTGGAGCTCTGGGAACTTTTTGAATTCAGTTTAAAGAGTTTTCTCCACCGATGTGCCAATCGATCAGAATGGAATCACAAAGAATCGATTCTTTTTTTTCCCCCCACTCGAAGACGAGCCCCAAAAACTCGACAAGGGTCCAAATTATATTCCATTTAACGAGTTGGAAAGAGCATCTTTGTACTGCAGCGGGTCTCATCTGTGTTTATATGTCTAATGCATGACGAGCCGCCACCGTGAACAATGAATTTTCTTTTTGTTTGTTTTGCCACGAGATGGAGAGCATAGAGCGCTCCGTTCAGGTGGACAACAACAGATTATATCGTTCATATTTACCCTCCAGTCTAGTCAGATTCTGTTGAAATCCAGGGAGCAAACATCACTCTGAAATCAGTCGCTGCTTCGGTTTTATTCATTTAAAACATTTAGTGGTTTGATATTTGATAAAGGCCAAAGAGTCGTCTACTTCTATTCAGAGCTTTGATGAGTTTACAGTATTTGAAATAACAGTCTGATCACCAAATTGCTTGTTCTTCGGAGGAGAATATGTAATTAGTTTAATTGTCACTTTGGGAGAGACATACTGAGAAATAACTTTTTGTTCATCTCCCATGGGCTGGAGAGGGAAAAAAAAAAAACATTGCAAATATCGAATTAGCCAATGAATAATTGCTGAGCTAATAGGCACCTCAAGATACAATCTTGAATGTAACAGTCAGTCTCTAAATTAATGCGCTTGTGTACTGTGCTGTGGGACAGTGATTTTACTCTCAGTGGCAAACAGATATTTTATGCCTTAACGCTTATTGCATCCAAGCTTTTATTCTAATTCTAATATACACATTACTCACAGACGCTGGCCAGACACGTCTCCCAGTTGTGCATTTTGTCTCTCTGTCTGCCTTTCTCCTTCTTTCCTCATTCCACTCAGATGTACAGACAAAATGTGCCCTCATTTTGAGAGCATACAATACCGAGAGTTAATTCCAAAGCACACATCAAACGCTCCGTCAGAAACTTTCCCCCCTCCATCTTTGTGCACGAACCATCCTTCAGCTTGATGTGAAATAAACCAAGCCAGCAGTGCCAATCACTCCTTTGCCAATGTCAGAGATAAAAATCAGTCGGCATTTTGCTCCAGAGAAGAAACATATTTTTCCTCCCCGGTTTTCCATCCCCCGCATGCATACAAACATATTTATTACAGCTCTGCCAGTCGTGGACAGCGAGCTTCAGAGGAGCTGTGTTGTCGCTTCGGGGTTTCCTCCAGTTCAGTTGGTGGGCCACAGGATTATTTTAACTTTAACATGCAAGCAGCTCCGCAACTCCAGAAACCACTATAATTACAAGACCTGAGAGTCCTTTGAATAGCACTGGCAACCAAAACTTTGATCTGGTGATGACTGGGAGGGGGCGGAATGCCTCGGTTAAAATAGAAAAGCCGCATGGAGTCGATTTGGGGTTTTCCTACGAGGGGAGACGAGCGTGAGCCAGCTCGCCTCCAACCCGCAGTTACAGTAAACCGTGAAACCAGTGGGAAGAAGAGGATCATATTCAGCTGAGGAAAACAGTAATTCTGGCTAAATTGGGAACACAGGTTGGTCCATTACTTATGTAAACTCAGGATGTTTGGTTGTGCCATAACCAACCAAAACTGATTTGACAGTTCTGAGGAAACTAAAACCTTGCAGCAAAAAGTCATAAATATTGGCCCATGTAATCATTTGTAATATAGCAGGTGACTATGACTTTGCCTTATATTTTGTTGTTTGTATGAAATTAGCCCAACTGAAGCCACACATGTCGATTAATTTACCGTTTTCAGTTTGAAAAGGGCTACAACTGCACACGGAGCCATCATGGAAGCCATTCACTTTGATTAAATCTCATGCAAATGACTCAACATTTCTCATGATTCTGTATTCTGTCTGGATATGTAGCAGACATTTTGATTGTACGACACAGTATCATTATGAGTCAACAGTCACCTCCACTATCTTTTCATGATTTATTTCTATAATCCCTTTGCTGCACATGCATGAACCAGAATGTCAGGTGTGTTTGGAGACAGCCACAGTCTGTGTGCCCAAGACACAAAAAACAGAGCACATGGTGTCATTAATTCATCACACATGCATGTTTTAACTATCATTTGGCAAAAAACTGCATCTCAGTCTACAAATCATTTAGTCTTTTCATATACTATTGAAAATCCAGAACCAGCAAATTAAAAATGTATTCATTATTCTTGTATTCAGCTTATGAATCGCACCAAAAAACCAAACCATAGCTCGGTCTTTGCCCCTGTAATTCTATGCTAAAGCCAAAAATAGGACTTCCTTGTAAGTGCTGCGTTTGGGCCGATGGTGCCATCAGCGTTTAATATGAATGAACGTAGGCTCAAACATCAATGCAGTTTTTATCCGACAGCGTATTTTCAAAAATGTCTCAATGAAAGGCTTGTGTGAACAGATGCAAACTTTCAAATAACAGGAAATGTAACGTTGCTATGGACACGGGGAGTTCAAACTGTAAACGGAAGCACCAGCCCCATTTTAAACCTGCTTAAAGGGGAACTTCGTTTTTTTTCAACCTGGGGTCTGTTTTCATATGTCATTTCATACATGTGAGTGATGGAGAAATGAATTTTCGACATAGCTCCAGTATTTAGCCAGGCAGGCAGCTTAGCAGCTCAGCTAGCAGCTCAGCTAGCAAAAAGTATGGGGCAACTTGCCCCCCCTGCGTCAAAGTCCACCCTAACGTGCTTTTTTTCCCCCACACTGACCGGCTCAGATAGTCTCAACGAGTGTCCCACAACATACTAGAGATGAGAAGTGAACGAAAACCTCCACATTACCTGGCGATCACTCTTTGTTGTGGTCTGTATCCAAATCTCAGGACGCTAGAAAGCAAATCCCGTTCCGAAATCGCGCGATACCTCGCGCCAAAACCGGTGTTTTCACATGTATGAAATGACATATGAAAACATACCCCAGGTTGAAAAAAAACGAAGTTCCCCTTTAAGGTTTTAGCTTCTTTTTGCGTGGTGCCATTGGATGCACAGACAAACATCTCTGGATTCAGACAATACGGAAGAAATCTCGTAATCTCCTATTCTGACTTGAAAGTAAACATTTTTGAAATCATCAATAAATAACAAAATAACTCTTTTTTAATGTTCCTATGTTGCATTCTCAATTGATTTGATATTAAGGACAGATTTGATCAAATGTCAGAAGGCTAAAGACGCTGGTTCAAGCTGGGCCTAACGATAAAGGAAATAGAGAAGCACGAACACACAGGGAAGCGATGAAACTGACAAACAAAGGCAAAATAAAGAAAAATAACAACTGAGCACACAACAACTTGAAGAATAAATTCAGTTTGAGCTTGAAGCGTGGTTCAAATGGCCTGGTGTGCGCTCAGACATCCAAAGTCAGTGAAACTATAAGTGTAAAAGGATTACTGTGCATATTAGGCTCAGCTTCTTGCGTTATTATTCCTTTTCGCTTCACTACGTCACTTTTGCTTGGCTTGGCAACAACACATGCATAGGTCTAAGTTACAGCTTGTCTACCTCGTCTACATCGTGACCGGCATGTTAGCAGAGCTGCGGCGTTCCGTTTATTTCCACACAGGAAGCGTTCAGGAATACAATTGAGCCGCAGGTCACCTGTGTTACGAAGCGCTCACAGCCGAACACACAATAACCGCAGCTCGCTTCCAGTCACACGTATGTGCACATAGCACAAGGAAAACACGAGCCGTTACGCCACTGATGTAGGCAGCTGGAATAATCAAAACAGGATCTGATCTGTCAGACAACTGGAAAACACACTGAGATGTGCAAACGCTCGGTGCACTTTCTGCTTTTATAAATACCAGTTTATGTGTGGTAAACAGCATATGCCTGCTGTCGGAGTGCACACAGCCTTCAAACGAGCCTTTCACTGCTGTCTGCTGATGGTTCGCCATGTTTTAAGCTCCGATTCTTCAAACGAGGAGCGAGCAAAACTTATTTTACAACTCTCCTCCAGTCTCCTGATGAGCCAACATGAGAATCGCCTACAGTGAATCAAGCTCTGGATGCTTGCTGTCAAGCTTCATCTGGGAAATTGACGTTTTCATCATCTGAAACGCAGAAGTCCTGCAGCCTCCACACATCAGTCCCACGCCAACATGCTACAGCGGTGGCAGTCGGTGAGGTGTCAGACCCCGTGATGCCCTTTTGAATCGGTTTCTGAGGGAAATAATGAACTCCTCAATAATGCCAACAGTCTTCTCAGAAACTTGCATGTCCCTGGAGAACCCTTACACCTAACACGGCTGAGGTGACAGATTGGATAGGAGGTGGACTGAAGGACCGCTTCCTCTCTTCCCAAGGAGGCTGGGAGTGTGCTTTATGTTACATCCTGAACATTCAGTCTCTCCGTCAATCCTTATGAAGAAATATACTCTGTCCCCACCATTTAAATCTTCTCCCACATGACAATGTTCCTGAAATAATCTCCTCGCCCTGAATATGGGTCCCATGACACATTTCTGCAGACGGGAGGTCACGCTACTTGATGAAAGTGGGACAGCGGTACTAAAAGTATCCTAATGATCCAGGCTGAGTGTGAAAAAAACACATTTACAGCAAAAACATTCTCACTTCAACATTTCTGCAAACCTGATAAACAATTGACCAGAGGATGTTCTCCTTGCAAAATATGCTCACTGATGACTCATACTGGAACCTATTCATTTAGCACAGGGGTGTCAAACATGAGGCCCACGGGCCAAAAGCGGTCCTCCAGAGGGTCCAATCCGGCCCTCAAAGCGTAAAGCGTTTTATTTGTAAATTAGTAAATCTGTCAATTTAAAATTAAAATACTTCTTTTGTTGTTTTGCGTCTCATTTGTGGCAATTTTTGTCTTGTTTTGTTATTTTTGTCTGACTTTTGTCGTTCGTCTCATGTTTTTGTCTTTTTGTGTCTCACTTTTGTCGTTTTGTCTCGCTTGTGTTTTTGTCTAATTTGTCATTTTGTCTCTTTTCATTCGTTGTTTTGTCTATCATTTGTTGTTTTTCCTTCCCGTCTTGCTCATGTTGTCTATTTTTTGTTGTTTTGTATTTTGCTTTTGTCATTTTTCATCTCGTTTGTGTTGTTCGTCCATTTTTTTGTCGCTTTGTCATTTTTTTGTCAAATTTTTTGTCACTATTGTGTGTCATTTTTCAGCATTTTGTTTCTCATTTTTGTCCTTTTTGTTTCATTTTTGCAACGTTTGGTCTTGTTTTGTCGTTTGTCTCATGTTTTTGTCGATTTGTGTTTCCTTTTAGTCTCACGTTTTTTGTCTGATTTTTGTCATTGTGTTTTTCTTTACTCGTTTTGTGTATCGCTTGTGTCATTTTGTGTCGCTTCTGTTGTTTGTCTACCGTTTTGTCATTCCGTTTCTCGCTTTTGTCGATATGTGGTCTTGTTTGTGTCATTTCTGTAATTTTTTTTCTCACTTTCGAATTTTTTGTCTCTTTCTTGTTTTGTTTCATGTTGTTTGTCTCATTTTTGGTCATTTTGTTTCTCGTTTTGTGACATTTTGTCTTTTTTGGTCTTATTTTTGTCATTTTGATCATAAAATAAAACACTATATTGTTCACTTTCAGATGCCTGTGACTAAATATTTTCCGTCTTTGTAGATAAACTGTGATTTCTAAGTTGTCAGTGATAAATTGAGGCATAATGCCGCTGAAATTAAATACATTTTTCTCAAGAAATGTCAGGTTGTTCGTGATGTTTTGCAAAAAGATAATTCCTTAAATGCAAACACTTTCAGAATGTACTGTTTTGCAGCGAAAAAATGAAAAATTTGGAGGTGTGGTTATTCATCGGTTTTAATGCCGTGATTTCACTGGTCTGGTCCACTTCAGATCAAATTGGGCTGAATGCGGCCCCCGAAGGAAAATGAGTTTTCCCTCGTTTAGCATGCGTCTCCTTTTCTTCGTTATTTCGGAGCAGAGATTCTCGACTGTCTGTGCATTCAGTTTTCTCTTTGAGTCTCTGCTATTCCTGGTTGTGGGGTGTAATCAGCAGAACCATGATGTGCAGCTAGAAAGTACAGAACAAAGTCTCCTATGTGAAGCGCAGGAGTACAATGGAAAGAGAGAGACTGAGAGAGGCGAAGGGGCTGAAATTAAGACCGGTGAAAATGCACAGACGTTTCAGAGAAATTAGGTGCTATTGAGGGTTTTGGTGCTGTTGGTGGCCAGGCTGGTTTTATGAGAAGCCCTATTAGACCCCTCTGAACGAAAGCTGAATTATTAAAATTTACATTTTCCATCTTGCATTCCACACTGAAAGCTCCTGAGCCAGTGTTCGGTGGAGGATTAATGGTGCTTGAAGAAAATGAGTTGGGATTCAAAGAGCAGAGAGCGAGTATTTGAAGCTATGGCTTTATTTTGGTGCCGAACGCTCCATGAGTCACTGTTCTGGTTCTCTCAGGAACACAAGCTGTAAATTATTGACCTAATTACAAAATACATCATTAGTGAGCCCTATCCGTTTCCTTTCCAACAACCTTTCCGTTTTCAACCGTGCAAAACATCCCAGAAGGATTGCAAATTGCATCAGAATTTATCAGAAAAGCCATTTACAAATTGTGGGATTTTATTTTGGAATAATCACAGAAAGGATTAATGTCAGAATAAGAGCTTTTATTCCAGAATACCTGCCTTTAAAGCCCATCTTCCTCCAGCTCCGACTCCTGAAAATAACAAGTTTGTTTTTTGTTGTTGCTCCTCGGTGCAATTTCGAGACTTGATAATTTTATTTTGATTTTGATCAGAGCGAGGGAGTGAGCGGTGGATGTGTGGGAGCAGGAGGGAGGCACCTACCTGCCGCTCCAGAGGACCTGATGGCAGATGGTGTTCTCATTTAAGAAATTAAACGGCAAAATGAAAGCGAGAAATGGACTTGGCGGGGTGTGGTTGTCCTTCCAGGCTCGCGCACACATTCGCGCCGGCTTAAGGTTCAGGGATCATTACTCAAATGTGTAATTGTCGGGGCTTCTTGATGAGTAAAATTCCACAGGTGGCTGAATATACAGTAATTTAGGTAATTCATCAGCTGTTAAAGTGGTCAGCGCACGCTCGCTTATCAAAGGGAAGCTCTGTGTGCTCAGGTAAACGGTTCCTTTGGGCAGCTCTCTGTTACGTTTGGGTGGAGAAAATACTCCTCACGAGGAGCATAATATGATGAGCAGAAAACACAGAGCATATTACATTTTAGTTGTTATGACTCAGTTCCCTCAGGTGCTGAAATTGCAAATCGGCGCTATGCAGTGATATATCAAGTTGGATGGTATCACAGCTATGAAATGAGCATTTCTTATCTGTGCTCGAGCGCGTGGCGGAGTTTTTAAAGGAGTCAATGTGCGACTGTCGTGAACACACCTCATGCATTACACTCACTATTTCACCTGAATGCCGAGTGTAAAGGGACAGGACTGGGGCGATGGCAGCAAACAGAGGATGGCTTTGGGTTTAGGTAAGAGGTGTCCAACATGAGGCCCGTGGGCCAAAAGCGGTCCTCCAGAGGGTCCAATCCGGCCCTCAAAGTGTAAAAATTACAGAGAAGACATTAACTGCAGATTGTAAATTAGTAAAACTATAAATTTAAAATCATTTCTAGACCATGACAAGTTGTGCCGATCATAAAGTAAAATACTAGATTGTTCATAGTTCTTTTATTTTGCGTTTTCTTTTTGTCGCTTGTGTTTTTTGTCGCTTTGTTCCTTTATTTAATAATTTTTTGTCTCGTTTGTCGCCATTTTTTGTCGCTTAGTAACTGTCAGATTTTCTTGTTTCGTGTCGTTTGTTTCATTTTTGTCATTTTGCATCTCATTGTTGTAATATTTTGTCGTTTTTTGTCTGATTTTTGTCTCTTATTTTTGTCATTTTGCTTCTTGCTTTTGTCCCGCTTGTGTTTGTCTTATATTTGTCATTTTGTGTTTTGATTTATTTGTTGTTGTTTTTTACGTTGTTTTGTGTTTCCTTTTTGTCGCTTGTCTTTTGTCTATTTTTTTGCCGCTTTGTTCCTTTTTTAAATATTTTTTTGTTTTCGTTTGTCGCCATTTTTTGTCGCTTAGTAGCTGTCAAATTTTCTTGTTTTGTTTCGTTTGTTTCATTTTTGTCATTTTGCGTGTCATTGTTGTAATATTTTGTCTTGTTTTTTGTCTGATTTTTGTCTCTTATTTTTGTCATTTTGCTTCTTGCTTTTGTCCTGCTTGTGTTTTTGTCTTATATTTGTCATTTTGTGTTTTGATTTATTCATTGTTTTTATGTTGTTTTGTGTTTCCTTTTTGTCGCTTGTGTTTTTTGTATATTTTTTTGTCTCATTTGTGTCCATTTTTTGTCACTTAGTAATTTTGTCAACATTTTTCTGGTTTTTTTGTCATTTTGTGCCTCATTTTTGTGATATTTTGTCTTCTTTTTGTCTTTTGTTGTTTTGATCACAAAGTAAAATACTATTTTGTTCAGTTCCAGATACCTGTGACGAAATGTTTTATGCCTTTTTGTTGATAAACTTTGATCTGGAAGTTGTAATGTGTAAAGGATAAACTAAGGCATAATTTCTGGCTGTTCATAATGTTTTGTAAAAAGATAATTCCTTAAGTCTGAACATTTCCAGAATGTACTTTTTTTTGCACTAAAACAAAGGAAACATTAGGAGTTGTGGTTATTTATAGGTTATTATGCTGTGATTTTACTGGTCCGGACCACTGGAGATCAAACTGGGCTGAATGTGGCTGCTTTTGATTTCCTGAGTGAACAGCAGTTATGATCACACTCCTACACATATATGCACACAAGCATCCACTGCAGAAACAGCAGCTGTTCCAGTGAGGAGTGGCCCATAAAAAACGGACTGACTTTGAGGTCAAACTTCTGGAAGTGTGGCCGAAATATCTGCATTTTCTGAACTCACTCAGCCTGAATCTGAGAGGATGTTAGATGACAGGGAAGCCAGAGCCGCTCAGAGCACGAGCAGCTCCTCTGCTGATAACGTTGCAGTCGCAGCCCCCGACAGTCCCAGGAGGACAGGCTTTGAGCCATCACGGCTGTCGGGGAGGAAGCACTCTCCCTGGTTAGATTAGGTGGGAAAGTAAGTAAAAATGCAGACTCAAATCAACTCCATGCAATCTTGTAGTGCAAGGGGTGTCCAACATGCAGCCTGTGGCCCAAAAGCGGTCCTCCAGAGGGTCCAATCCGGCCCTCAAAGTGTAAAAATTACAGAGAAGACATTAACTGCAGATTGTAAATTACTACAACTATAAATTTGAAATAATTTCTAGACCATAAGTTGTTTTGATCATAAAGTAAAATATCAAGTTGCTTCTTTTCGTTTTGTGTCTCATTTTGCCAGTTTTTGTCTTTTTATTGCTTTATTTGTCAGACTTGTCATTTTGTTTCCTTTTTGTCTCGCTTGTGTTTTTTGTCTTATTTTTGTCAGTTTGTGTGTTGCTTTAGTCGTTGTTTTGTGTATCGTTTGTGTCGCTTTGAGTTATTTTTTGCCTTGCTTGTCTATTTTTTGTCGTTTTCTCATTTTTTGTCCTGTTACGTGTCTTTTGCCTCATTTTTTGTCATTCTCTGTCTCATAATTGTGATATTTTGTCTTGTTTTTGTTTTTTTGCCATTTTTGTATGACTTGTCATTTTGCATTTAATTTCATTCATTTTGTGAATTGTTTTTGTTATTTTATGCAATTCTTTGTCTCGTTTTTGATATTTGTCCAATTTTTTGCCACTTTGTTATTTTTTTGTGTCATATTTTTATCTCTTTTTGTTTTGTTCCGTGTCATTTGTCTCATTTTTTAAAATTTTAGATCTCGCGTTTGTCATTTTGTCTCATTTTTGTAACATTTTGTCTTGTTTTTGCTGTTTTTTTTGTCTGACTTTTGTTTTGATAATAAAGTAAAGTACTAGATCATTCAGTTCCAAATATCTGAGACTAAATGTTTTGTGTCTTTTTGTAGATAAACTGTGATCTGGAAGCTGTAATGTAGAAATGATAAACTGAGGCAAAATGTTGTTGAAATTAAATTTATTTTTCTTAAAAAAAAAAAAAAAGGTTGTTCATGTTTTGTAAAAAAAATAAATTAAATGTGAACATTTTCAGAATGCACTTAGAATATATTTAAAGGCTATTATATTCTGATTTTACTGGTCTGGCCCACTTCAGATCAAATTGTGCTGAATGTGGAATCTGAACTAAAATGAATTTGACACCACTGGCCCATACGGGGATCAAACTCAACGCAAGAGCAAATGAGAACTGATTGAATAGAATACAAACACATGATAACTGAAAAACTAACAACTGGCAGAAACAGAAAGACAGAAGCTGACACCCTCACAAAGCAGTCAACCGATGGGGAAACACCGGAGAGAATTATGTGTACAATCATCTGATAATATCTGTGCTTTACAGGCCTTCCAGTGGCACAGAATGATGCTCTCTGTGTGTCCTCTGGCTCCCCAGTGACAAGAAATCAGTCACCGGCCAACTAATAATCATCTCAGCTGTCTGCACTGATACTGACTGTGTGTCTCTCATGATGATGAGCGGTAGTTAGATGATACCGCTCAGTCTGACTTTTCTGTCTGCTATCAAACACCAGAATCTCTCTCTTCTTAACAACGAATAAAGCCAGAAAACATTATCTTTCAGGTAATTGAGAAGCGCCAGAGTCACATTCCTCTTCTTTATCAGGTGTATCCTGCTCCAAAACGGGGCTACAGTGAGCTCGACTTCACACATGCTTTCCCCTCGAACAGGGCTTTGTAGGATTAACAACCATCTTCTGGCTAACAGCCTCGGCTTGCAACTCTCAGATATGGTAATGTTCACAGCGATATCATCACTTATTTTATTGGAAAAGTTACGACTAAACTTATGCTATCTGCCCCCCCCCCCATCTCCACAGCGAGTCACATGTGGCCTCTGAAGAGACGGCAGAAGGACACCCTTTCCCTGGAGCTTCGAGAGCGTCTGCAGAGACACCCTTACTTCTGTGGCTCCTCTTGAGGACAGAAGAAAGAGTCTATTCCAGTTATTTCTCAGCTTCCAAAAAAATAGCAGAAATATGAGACCTGTCCTGTACTTGTAGGCAAAGATCTCTTGCACATGGTTGCTCATAAGAAACGGTCAAGCTGGGTCCAAAACTATAAACTTGAAAGGCACTTTCATGTCTTTTGTGGTTTCTGGGCACAGAAAGTTCCAATATTTTGCTTTAAAGGGCGAACCAATGGAGTCCAGCAAGTTACTTTTCAGGTGCTCCCATTTTTCAAATGGAGGAACACAGTGAGAAATATGCTGTGATGCCAGAGAAGAGAAGCTTTCTTCAAGCCAGACAGGCTAATTACTGCTACTGACTGCTAATGTATTCCAATGTAGCCAATGATCCATACCACTCTTTAAGAATCTTTGACAGAAGCAGTATATTTAGGTAAAACAATGTTTGTTTTGAGCTTGTCAGACAACAGGGAAGGTGAATATGCTGCAAGAGTGGTGTAAGTTTCTACAGATAGTTTTTATTTTTTTGACAACAACTTGCCTCCACATCTGCGGTTCCTCTAGGAAAAAGAAACCACAAAAATGTTGTAGCCACCACTGTAAAAACTGGAACTTTGATCTAAGAAAATGTTTAATGAGCTTTTTGGTTTGAGTGGAGCCTACATAAAATCACCATGGGAAGGAGGCACATCCACTTCAGCATGACGTCAGACTTGATTTAACAGAGAAAGATGGAGATGCATCAGTTTTAGTATTTTGATTTTTCTATACATATTTATTTTACCATATCCAAGCCTGGGTGAGTGTTTAAAGACGATGAAGCTGGAACTACTGGTAAATGTAAAGATTCCAGTTGAAGACTTCAAATCCCTTCTCTACAGAGTTTTAGCTATGTCACCTATTGGTATTATTCTTTGGTATTATTGACATGTGAACTAAATCCTTCCTGGTATGTATCTGCCCTCAGATGTATGTCGCTTTAGATAAAAATAAAATAAATAAACTACACATAAAAAATAAATGCACATATCATCAAGGGTTAACGGGCAAAACTCCAAGAAAAACTTTTAATTTTTGCAAATTTATTAGAAAAATACTCACTAAGATTGCAAAATCAGAAATTTCCAAGAAAGATTTTGGAAGATTCCACTTTTCCAGTCAAGGTGCCACTGTTTGCCATGTTTTATTCCTGCAGTGATGACTTAATGTGATTATATCAGCCCAGGATCACAATAATATAATAAACATCTCCCTATTTGAAGATTTTGAAGAGACATTGCCATAAATTAGCGTATTCATAAGACAACAACGTGCGGTGGTAGCTTTTGATGCAGTGATATCACTGCTGCACCTCCCATACTAATATAACCGTCCTAATGGTGCATCACATTTAGCAGCTAAAGCAGGGACTATTTTTTAAAAGAGGAATAATGTTCAGACTCTACCTGTCAGACTGACAACCAGAGTATTCTTCAAAAAGGTTTCCGTAACAAAGATAAGGAGGGAAAATGTGTGATTCAGCTCCAAAAAAACTAATTTCTATCGCTTTAACTGTCCCATCTCCACCAAGAGTCATAATTACTGTAACACCGCTTTGCATTTCCTGGTACCCAAGCGTGGGCAAATATTGCAACGAGGCTACATGGCTGCACAGAGGCTGAGTGTACACAGTTGTATCTGGAAATGCAGCAAAGCTTCCACCTTGAGCGTCATTTTCTGTGCGATGGTAAATGGAGGAAAATCGCTGCTGTTACCGGAGCTTTTCATCCGCTGCGTTGTCACAGCTCACACCATTCATGGGGAAAAAGTTTGGCCAAGAGTTACTGCACAAAACTGGTGCAGAAGAAAGACGTCAAGGTGTGATATTAATCTTTGCATGTTCAGGGACAGACTTGCCCCTCTCTCTTCTCAGTTTCGCTACGTTTCTACCTATTGTCTAAAAGTAAAAGTGATGAATTAACTCAACAGACAACAAAACACAACAGTATCGCTACATAATGACACTGATGGGATCATTTCTGCCGCACTGCTTCCCCTTAACGCCTCCCAAATGGCCAAAAGATGTAAAAATATATAGTTATATGGGCTCAGAAGAAGCAGCACAGCTTTACGACACAATCCGAGAAGTCCAAGGGTAGGATGTTAATGTAATATCCTGCTCTGAGGCTTTAGTTGTTTGTGGTCAAAGCTACACAGTGAGAAAGATCTCTACAATGGTTCTAATGCCTGTGCTGGGATTTCCAATGTTGGCGTCTCGTGTTTGTTCAAGCTCTCTTTCCCACATGTGGTGAAAACTACAAAAGTTCACGATCCGGTGTTTAAGATGTCAGTGAATCAATAGAGGGAAGGGAAAAAAATCAGCGATTCAGAGTTTAAAGACAAAACTTGAAGCAAAAGATGAGAAAGTGAAGATCTATTTTAGCGCTTTTGTTCTAGTCTTTAAAAAAACTTAATCCGAGAGGAAAAGAATTTGAAAGACTAAAGTTGGGATGAGTCGCGATGAAAACAGACGATGACGTTTTTGTCTTCTATGTCTTGTTTTTGTCGTTTCCTGTCTCATTTCTGTTGGTTTGTATTTTGTTTTTGTTATTTTCTGTCTTGTTTATTTGTTGTGTGTCTCATTTCTGTCATTTCGTGTCTTCTTTCTGTCATTTTGTAACTAGTTTCTGTCATTTTCTGTCTTGTTTCTGTCATTTTGTGTCTAGTTTCTGTGTCTTCTGTCACTTTGTAACTAGTTTCTGTCATTTCGTGTCTTCTGTCATTCTGTAACTAGTTTCTGTCATTTTCTGTCTCTTCTGTTGTTTAGTGTCTAGTTTTTGTCGTTTTCTGTCTCGTTTCTGTTGTTTTGCGTCTTGTTTTTGTCTTCAACCTCATCAGTTTTCCAAAAGAATGGGTAGAGCAAAGCTATGTCCTCTCTTCTATTTTTCATATTCCCATAACATTGTCAGCCTTGACTGAATGTCTCACTCTACCTCATGCAATCCTATAATGCATATCATCAGGATAGTCCAAGGGTAGGAGAGCTGTTCTGTTAACATAATAGTCTGCTCTAAGGTTTTAGTTGTTTGTGGTCAAAGCTACACAGTGAGAAAGACCTCTACAATGGTCTATAGCCTGCGCTGTTATTTCCAGTGTTGGCGCCTCGTGTTTGTTTAAGCTCTCTTGCCCACACGTGGTGAAAACTACAGCTCGAAAAAATTTACAATGAAGCCATCCGGTGTTTAAGATGTCAGTGAATCAAGACAGGGAAGGAAAAAAAAATCAGCGATTCAGCGTATAAAGACGAGACAGATCTATTTTAGCGCCTTTGTTCTCGTCTTTAAGAGAAACTTAATCCCAGAGGTTTGAGACGGAAAAGAGCTTGCAAGACTAAAGTTGGGATGAGCCGCGATGAAAACCGATGTTGCCCCGAGGAGGAGGGAAAACGCAGCTTAAGCAGCGATGAAGTGATGAAGATGATAAGAACTTAAGAACTATTTATCTCCAGTATAGTTTATTGACCATTAAACGGCTACAATCACACACATCGGGTCATTACAACTCTTGGTTTCTTGACTCTGTGATGATGATGATGTAAGATGTTGGTTCCACTCTACAGCCCCATCATCGAGCCAAATAGGAAAATGTGATGTTTGAAATGAGTTTTGAGGTGATCCAGATTCGAAAACACACAAATATGGGTTTAAATTTCTTTGCATGAGCAGCTCAAATGGTTTTCTATATCAATGGTGCTGCTTGTTTTAGCTCAGAGCTGGATCCTCTTAAAACAAAGCAAATCTGTGGACTCTGCTGAGAAATGTGCATCATGGATTTATTCTGCCAGGAGGAAGAGGTCGATGTAATGTCGAAGAAAATCCCCCCATTAATTTTTATTTGATTATTGTGTATATTCTAATGAGATGATGCTCAGGAGACACATTTCCATTCCGGATCATGCGGTGCTGCCGCCGCTGAGCCTCGTGAATTGGACTGCAGAGCGCTGTTAAAATTCAGGGCAAGTATTTTAGAGAAGACAGCACTTGGTCTTTTTTTTTTTCCTCCAAGAGTAGCCCAAGTAGCAGAGCCGACAGGAAGCACACATTCACCGGCGTCAGGTAGAAAAACTTCCGCTCAAAAAAAACAAACAAAAAAAAAACACCAAAACTTACCACCCCCATGTCCAGCTGCTCGGTAGTCGTAGAAGGAGCCGCTCCGGTCTGAGGTAAAAAACACACCATGGGCACCAGAAGCAGCAGCAGCAGCAGCAGCATCTCAGGAGAAATATTCCTCATCCACTTGTGGGGAGACATGATGATGCCCTAAGCGGTGACAGGCTGATCCTGCAGGGCTCCAGACACCGACCCCGACAGCCGCATCCACGGAGTAAATCACACGCCGACACTCGTGGGGGAAGAATTAAAGTCTACCTCACTGTTGAGCGCAAACACATAAAACACATTAAAACCGGCGACACAGTTCAGACCATTGGAGCAGTTTTTGGTCCCCGTTGGAATGAATTTTTAAAAATGATAAAATAAAAAAAAAACTGCCCCAGCAGCTGCCACCTGAGGGGTCGCAGGAGGCGGATAGCTGCGTATTTTCTGCGTCTTTATCTCAAAAGTCCATCAGAGACGGTAAAGATCCGGAGCACGGAGGCGCGAGCTCTCCGCTCGGTCGGCAGCGTCTGGAGCTTCTGGAGCAGCTGCCAGCTGCGCGTGCTTGTGTCGCGAGCAAAGCAGTAGCTCAGCCTCAAGTGACGCGCAGCTCGCAGTTCAGCTTCCGGTAACGGTCCAGAAATAAAATCCTCCTAAAATTATGTTTGTTTTATTTTTTATGAGTTCTAAAGTGAGGCTGATATGAGGAGACACCTGGAAAAGTGGCGCTAATCAGCTCTAAAAATGTATAATTCCACACATACAATCACTCTCACACCTGCAGGCAATTTAAAGTGATCAATTAACTTCAGCATATTTTTGGACTGTGGGAGGAAGCTGGAGTACACGGAGAAAACCCACGCATGCACAGGGAGAACACGCAAACTCCATGCAGAAAGATCCCTGGAAAGAAACAGTTAAAATAAAATTTAAAACTTATTGTTGTCATTTTCTGTCTCAATTATGTCGCTTTGCATCTTGCTTTTGAAAATTTGTCTTGTTTTTGTCGTCTTGTTTTTGTCATTTACTGTCCCATTTCTGTCATTTTGCATCCTGTTTTTGTCAATTTCTGTCTCGTTTCTGTTGTTTTGTGTCTCGTTTTTGTTGTTTTGTGTTTTTTTAATCATTGCATGACTTGTTTTTGACATTTTGTGTCTTGTTTTTGTAATTTTCTGTCTTGTTTCTGTCATTTTGGGTCTCATTTTTGTAATTTTATTTTTATCATTTCATGTCTTGTTTTTGACATTTTGTGTCTAGTTTTTGTCATTTTCTGTCTTGTGGATGGATATTTTGGGATTTTTGTCAAGGAACACATTTCTGATAGAGTCTGTGGTCGCCAACAGCAGAGCTCAGTCTCAAGTCACAATTACCCTTTCAACTTGCACAAGTGATCTAGAAATAAAATCATGTAGGTATGATCTCAAAAATCATAAAGTGAGGTTGTTAAAATAAGACACCTGACAAAGTGGGACAGTTCAGCTCTGCGAATTAGTATCTTTTCAAGGAATACATAAAATAACCCAAAACCAAAACATTGCTTTTCCCACTTTGCCTGCATGTGGAAGACAAAGGGTCATCCATGCGTTACCAAACATTTGGGTTACTCAGTCACTCACCTTGCCAGGTGAAAACAAACCAAATGTTATCCACAAATGCAGACGAGGCAACATTTTGTGCTCTTAAACTTGTCATCATGGTGCTTTAAAGTTGTGACACAGTACACTGCATGTTTTGTAACATCATCCAGATGTCATACATTTTTATTCTTTGAGGAGGCACACAGTATAATACTACACAAATAAAGAGTCATGTACACACATCTGTCAGTCCTGCTGCTAACTTGGTTTGTGTGTTTCAGCTTGTGTGTCTTCATGTTAATGCCATAGGTGCAGAGAGGACTTTATCAAGGACATACTTGTGCATCCTCAGTGCCAGGTTCTGCCTTTTAAAAAGTTTCACGATGCAAGTACGGCACGTATTTTGAGTCATATCTGAAATAGGATTATACCCAACAGTCTGTCATCTGTAGCATTTTAACCATCTTTTGGATTTCTCAGTTATCAATTGTTGCAAAATATTTGTATTTAATTGATATGCATTTGCTCTGTTTGTATTTTTGCAAGCTAATGACCGTTGTATTGGCCAAAGCTGAGTGAGAGTTGCAGCTTCGATGTCCCCACAAGGAAGTTTAAACGGATAATTAACTGAAAAAGAGCTAGCATGGTTGCCTTATGATAGATATCCACAGGGGTGTTTTAAGATGCAAGCAGTCGCGTCGCTTCCCGGCGTTGGACGCTCGATAGGTGTGCAGCTAGGCAGATAATTGGAAGACGCTCTTCAACGGCAATCCGACCCAGGTTTCACCCTCCTACAGCACTGACGGGAATGGAGACGTACCATCACTGCATTATCCACATTCTTTGAAAACCTTACATTCTCAGTGTGGTACGCTGCTGCTTGAGGTTGTTTCCTGCAGTGAGGGGATTTTGAAAATGGTAAGACATAGATAGTTGAAGAGGAGGAAGAAGCTGCATGAAATGTGCTTTAATTGGTGAGTCAGACTAAGTCACACTGGGTTCCAAAATCACAGCGACAAGAGAAACAACACAGTGTCCTGACATTAAATGTACTAATTTCATAAAAAGCAAATTAAACTATATCTAAAAAACAATATTCACCATTTGATTGTAATTTATATGCTAATGGGATGCAATTGCAGATCAAAATAAGTAAGAATCAGCTCTATGCTCCTTTTGCCCTTTAAAAAATGAGTTTTTGTTAGTGCTATGCTAATTGTGCATTGTTAAAAGGAGTCACTGCTCTTAGTCATTGCAAGAGGAAAAACTTCTTAACAAACATCACAAAATACGTAACGTTGTCAAAGAAATCATTTTTAAAAATTCAGTAATCATATCTAATAATCAAATAAAACAACCCTAAAGCCAAGATAGCTCCAAATCCACTAAATAGTCTTAAATTTAATTAACAATAATCAGCATAAAAAGTGTAAGCAGTGGATACAAGATGCAGTATTTACACATTATAAACAGAGGGTGTGTAACCTGTACAGATGGATTACTGTTTCATATATGACACATACACTACTTTAGATTAGTTTGATGTACTATAAACTAAAACTATAAAACGTATTTCCTCAATCCAGTCAGCCCAACTCTTATTTTCTCTCAAATTTTATTTTTGCGCTTCTATTTTGAAATTCCATTCTCAAACTTCCTTTGGGCAACTGCTGAGTTTTCCTCTGACTTTATTGAAACAGCTGTGAGAATTTGAATTGGGCTTGAGGAGCCTTTTATTTCATCTCTTTCATCAGAGACATAACAGCCAGTGTCCTAAAGAAGATCACCTTGTTATGGGACAGTAATGTGATGCAATGCGATGCCAGAAAACCGATGACATATCACTGAGCTACTGCTGACTAATAATATTGGTGTCACGATAAAAAGGATGCTTCTACTAAGTGTAAATTGTTTCACTCAAAACTGTAGTTTTAGATGGAAAAGTGCATGCTCAAAGTTGGATAAAATTGTACATAAAGTCTAACAGGCCATTACATTTTTTTCTTTCTCATTTTTAAACCTATGTTAGCGGATAGCAGTACATCACGGTGTCTGCATGACAAGTGAGATCCTTCAAATGGAAAAACCAGGTTGAAGGTCCCAGTGTGGCAATTATCCGCCCTCATGCAGTGTCCTCGGGCCACACATTGAATCCTTATTAGCTCTAGCGATCCTGACCTCGAGATGACCCTACACCACGGGGTCAGCTAATTTTCCAGTCATAATAAACGCTAAAGCATCGTTGTTGTGCTCATTGTGTTGCTGCTGAGGATCACCTTTAGCTGCTTGTTCACCATCAAGGTGAATTATCCATTTAAAACTTGAATCATAATGCGGCTGCACGCTCACACCTCTGCGCCCACCCACATGCAGGCATCTTAACTATTCTGTGTCTACTTTGATAGACAGTCTCCTTAACCTAACCACACTGTCGCTAATGATTCACAGCTCCGCTTTATTGTACCACGGCATCATGACTCGACTGCAAAGAAATGCATAATGAGCGCCTGGGCATGAGCACCCACATACACAAATTAGGCTTATCCAGTTGATCTGCTGCAGTAGCCATTACATCTCCATTTCAAAACCATTTTCTATGCAATATTTATCATTGTTTTCCACCAGCGAGTCCAGGCAACTAGTGCTCCTTTTTTTTTTTTTTCGAAGCCCAGGAGCCCCAGAATGTCCTGGGAAACACTTAGGGATGAACTAACACCCAATTAAATACATGTAAACTTGCTCCTTGAAGTGATGAAAGTGCACGTCTGTGAAATGCAAAGAATCTGTTGCCGTCATTACACTCATGTTCTGAGCATATTTCAGAAGGCGGAACAAGAAAGCATCACATTTTCTGAACCTATGAAGAAATAATCTGCAGAGGAGAAAACAGTGGCAGTTAATGCGTAATACGAGTCAGTTTGTGCACTTTATGCTTCCTCTAAAGAAAGATAAATTCACTTTTTAACGTATTTATGTAACTATGAACATTAACTGGCAATCAGTCCACTGACACATGCATCCTTCCTTTTCTTATTCAGATCCATTAAAGCAGCCATTTGTCACTGGTTTAGAGCAAAAAGACACGACAAATATGGTTTTTGCCAGCAGCTTTAAGTGCTGAAGGCCTGAGACTTCTCAACTTTACCGCTTCCAGTCACACACGTCTTCAAGCTCAACATTAAGATAATTGTTGCATCTGAATATTGTGTCTCACAGCTTGTCTGCTGGTGCAAAGAAGAAGCCTCAGTAATTCAGTTTTATATTAACAGAAGGTTAACATATCCATTTGCTTGTCTCATACCGCTGTGCACATTTTAACTTAAGTGTTTCACCATCTTCAGGCTTTTTCCAAGAGAAATTTAATTCATTTTCTTTTGGTCACATTGTGTAATTAAAGGAAAACCCACTGACCGGTGTGGATGTGGGATGAGCTGAGGTTGTTTGCTGCTATTGTTGTTGTGGGTGCTTAAATATTTGTTGCAGCATTTTGTGCCAAGTTGGCTGCAAAGACGGTTATTGTATCGACAAGAGTTCAGATTCAGAAGATAAATAAATGTTGTCAAATCATTTCCCGTGCCCTTGAATCCTGTCATGTACTTGAGGAGTGATGAGCATGTCTTGTGTGACTTATTAAGATGTTGTTTGACTCTAGAGGCGTGTTTAATTGTCATTATTCACACCTAATGTATTTTGTATTCACACTTTCAGCTTCACTTAATGGACTCTCCCATTAACCAAGTTAATACAGAGGTGTTAAAAACCCAACATAACATTCATTAATCTCTGTGTCTTACCTGCTTTGTTTTGCTCTATTTCAGCCGTGGAATAATCTTTGAAATGAAGATTTTCAGCAATTTTGTGAATAATATTTTATGCAATCCAACATATTGGCTATATAAAAGTTGAATTTCACAACTCAACAGCAAAAAAATCAACACAAAGATGCCAGAGCACCTGATATCATGACTATGACGACCCCTCTGACCTCGTTGTTGTGCGTAAACATCTGCAAATGAATGAAAATGTCCTCAACTAACCACTTATCACCCTCCATAATTCATTACTTATGATGAAGTGCTAAAACTACACACTACAAAATGTTGTGCGCTTCTTTTCAGGATGTTTTTTTTTCTTTCAAACAGTAATTGCTGTTAGCGGTGCTTCAAATGCTATTAATTATGATAATTGTTATCAGCAAGGGCATCAAAAATATTCAGTAAACAAACAGCAAAAGGCAACATTAATTAGGTCAAAGGCATGTTTGTGAAAGAAGATCTTGCAGCGTCATGACAAAAAAAAATGTGTCACATTAGTCACTGAGCAAGGAATTGAAACCAGCTTCCCATTTATGAATATGAATGACTGTGTTTATTGGAATGCACTACCTGCTAAATGTACTAAGACATGCACTATTTGTACTATTTGAACACTAATCACAGCTTTATCTGTTGCTGTTAATTGGTAAAGCATGTGAAAAGCAAAACCCGTAAGAATGTGTATCGCATTTGATTGATGTCTGCATAAACTTGACAGAAAATCATTACAGCTGCTTTTCTGAAAACTCTCCTAGCTTTAAGAATATGAATTTGGAACTTTCAGTTGTTGAAACTCCTGAAATCAACCGTGACAAAGTTTTACAGTAACTTTCATGACATCCGAGGCCTCTCTTTTTGGGTGATTATGCAGCTGTTCAAACAGTTGCACTGAGGATTTTTTTTAATCTCAACATTGTGTAAAAAACGGATTTTTTCATAAATGTCATTTCCTCAAGTCTTTATATTAACATATAGACACATCCATGATTTGATCGATAAAGCTGCAAATTTCTTAACAAATCCTACATTAGAATTAAAGCTGCAAGCAGCGTTGATTGGGTCCTCGCATTCTTGCTGGTCAGCGAATCTAAGCATGTCCACCAGGTGGCGCCACAACTGAGAGTGTATTTTGGCCTACAGATGTGATGAAGGCTGGACTCTGATCATACATGTAAAGTCTGAGGCAGATTGGAGCATGTACAGACAAGATATGCAGCACTTTCTGTGTCATGACAAAATGTTGAAATTCCAGTGGGCCCCTTAGATTTTTGTGGACCATTTTGATAACGTTTGATCACCAATGCCTGGTGTACATCCTCACCAAATTTTAGCTCTGTCGGGGTTACCCTGATTGAGTTTATAGCCTTTGAAAATGCAATGTGTGTATGAAAATGTGCAAACATTGGTGCAAAATCTTCCTGTTGGGGCTGCTCAGTGGCGTAGTGATTAGCACTTTCGCCTTGCAGCAAGAAGATCCCTGGTTCGAATCCTGGTCTGGGCCTGGGATCTTTCTGCATGGAGTTTGCTTGTTCTCCCTGAGCATGCGTGGGTTTTCTCCGGGCACTCCGGCTTGCTCCCACGGTCCAAAAACATGCTGAGGTTCATTGAGTACTCTAAATTGTCCGTAGGTGTGAATGCGAGTGTGATTGTTCGTCTGTGTATGTAGCCCTGTGACAGACTGGCGACCTGTCCTGGGTGTCCCCTGCCTTCGCCCGAGTCAGCTGGGATAGGCTCCAGCACCCCCCGCGACCCTAATGAGGATAAAGCGGTGTATAGAGGATGGATGACTTCCTGTTGTGTTTTGGGAATGGGTGTCAATTACATCTTTGTGCGTCTTGACAAGTTGCATATGTGTATCCAATTTCATAACTCTAGGTGACACGTACTAGCTGTAGTAAATGTTTGAAAATTTCCAGATGGAGCTATGAAGCCATTTTGGCACACACCAATGCAATTTCCCTAAAATATCAAATTGGTGGTCCTGATGTTTGTGCAAAGTTTCACATGTTTTCAAGTATTTTTAGGGTGCCAAATCTGACTTTTTAAAAAAAGGGAAAACAATTCACAATCACATTTAAATAAGGTCTTTGCACCACTCGGTGCTTGGACCGTAATAACAGAAGCATTTTCTTTGGTTTCACTCATGAAACAGTCAGTAAATTCCAGGCACAATAATCAGAATACAACACAACAGAGTACAAATGAATAATTCTAGAGATCCTCGAGTGTGTTGCAAAGAATCTGTGCAGGACAGATCATTCACCCAGTTTCCATGGCAAGCCGCTCACCTCAGAGATCCTTGTATAAAATAACCATATCTTGAGGGTTAAAAACTCAACAAAACAACAAAAAAAAATCACTTTGTCTGATTTTTATTCATTTGTGCAGGAGTCCGGACTTATTAAAAGGTTTCACCCACTGATCCTCAAAGCCAAAGTCATACTGTCTAAGCAGTTTTTTCTTCAAAAGGCTGCATGTTTGCCACATTTTCTGAGCGAATCTTATTGCTTCATTCGCATTCACTCTGGCGCCGCGGCAAGGAGAAAAACACACATTGTTCTTGTACAAAAGAGTCTTTCTGAGTTGTTTTAAATACAGTTTTCTTCTGCCTCTGTCTCCAGCATCAGCACAGCTCTATTTATTTCTGCCTGCATTGAGCAGAATGCCGTGGAGAGCATCCTGGAGAGGTCACCAGTCTGCTTTGGGTCGAGACAAATTCAGTTTTGATAAATGCAAATCTAATTCCCATCACCCTGGGGAAGTTTGAATGTAGAAACTTTCATTCCTCAAATGCATATCTGGAATGTTTGACAGTTAGTGATGAATGTTACAAGGCCAGACAGTAAATCAGTATCTATCCAGCAAGAGCTGATGCATGTGGAGGATCTGTTGAGTATTTGTAAGACTTAGAGTTGTCAGAACTTGATGTACATAGTCAGAAAAATTCCCCAATTCAGAGAGAAAAGCTGAAATTATGCAAGGCCAGAGGTCCCACTTCAGTATGCAGAGTGCTACAGTCCTCTTATCATTAGAAGGGCCTGATTTTAAAAGCTCCTCTAAAGCCACATACCTCCATGAGGTTGTTATACATGTGTAACAGCGATGGAAGAGTGTGTTCATGTGTTTGTTTCAAGATGTGAGCTGCTCTGACCTTACTGTACGCACATTAATTTCTGCACATCCATTACCCTAATGCTAAATCATCATTTTTATTCTCAACACCACCATAAAACCTTTCAGTTTGGGTATTTATTATGTCCCCTGCAAGTTTCAAGGTATCCACTCAAGCCCTTTCCTTGTGGGATCAATTAAGTTTATGTTAAATTCAATAGGGGGCAATCCTGTCAGATTTCCTCTCCACCCTTAAGACACTTTTACTGATGCATGCTCCAGGTCTGAAGTAAATTAAAGGAATAGTGGAACATTTTGCGACTTACTCTTGCTCAGCATTACATGAGAGAATCGATATGACGCTCAAAACTTTCTGTATAAAGCTGGAGCCAAGGGACAGTTAGCGTAGCTTAGCATGAAGCCTAAAACATAGCAGAACAGCTAGCATGTTTTGTCCAGAAGAAACTAATCTAGGATTGCCAATTAACATGTTTCATGTTCTTGGTTTATTACCTGACTTCCATGAGGTAGCCGTGCAACTAGTGGCTAGATGGAAATAGAAAGAAGATTCATCAAAGGGCATCAGATCAGGAGTGCCATCGACGGCCATCAAACAAATAAGAGAATACTGGACCCAGCAGACTGCGCGGAGGAAACCACCAGACTGGTTCAACAGGCAGGTAGGTGGATCCAATAAAGCATCACAGAGCGCAACCAGGGCACAGTGAGACATAGGACTACGCTAAACATCCACTGCATCCCAAGCTATCTCCAGTTGTTTTGACCATGTCTTGACACTGGATCCAGATGAGAGATGAGAGACTGAGGCTGATGATTTGCACAACTCTCCCTCACTTTAATCCAAGTCAAGCACAAATTATGACATCAAACCCCATATCCATGCCACAGAAGTCCTGGAACAGGCTGGCGTTCCCAGTGGGTACACGTTCCTCCAGAAAGCTCAAGCCAGATGAGCAGGCCATGTTGTAAGAATGTCTGACAGCCGACTGCTGTATTGTGAATTGTCCCAGGTCAAGCACACAGTCGGGAGACAGAAGAAGCGATTCAAGGACTGCCTCAAAGCGTCCCTCAGAGACCTGGAGATCAACCCCAATACACGAGAATCGCTTGCCCGGGACCGTCCAACCTGGCAATGCAAAGTCACGATGGGGTCCATGCAGCAGAGAGCAGATAGACTGCAGACTCCAGAGAAACCTCGACCTCCACAGCAACACCCACTCACACATGTCCTACATGTGGACAAGCCTTCCAGGCCCAGACTGGCTTGTCCAGCCATCTTCAAACCCTAATCGCCGATCTTCATATGGACGTTGAAGTTGTGGCCTTCTTTGATCATGAAGGGTGAACATCATATGCAAGCACAGCTATTAATATAGAAGCTGAACTACAAAGAAGACCTGATAGAACTTCTGCAATCTAGCATTTGTGGATCTAAAAAAAAAAAGTAGATCTACAGAAGTAAATAAGGGAGGGGTTTTTGTAATGGAGAAATACGGCTTGTATTTACAGAGCACGTCTGCTAAAAATGGTGTCTGTTACTGTCAGTGTTACATCGGTCCGAGTGGCAAAAAGAGACCCACACCTGCTGCTGTCTTGTTGCAACTAATAGAAAACGTGCTCTGTGTTAGGAACCTGTTCGTCTCATTGGTAGGACCCCAGCGTGAGCCATCAGTAAGAGCCATCAATGATTTAGATCAACAGCACTCTCCTCACTCCTTAACAGGATCCGCAGGTGTGCCGGCGCCATCATTCATCGCTGAAATATTATCAATTCTCCTCCAGATTTCTGCAGTAGCACTACGAGCAATCCTCCTGCGCTCTGTTTCTGCTTCCCTAACAATGCGTAACATCTTTTTATCCATCATGCTCACTGCCTGGTGAAGAATTGTTCTGAGAGAAGTGTAATTAATGAGCTCTAATTAAAAGGAATCCCTTTGATAATACACCTTTTTTTTGTGGTTAGATTCTTGTTTGAGTTCACAGAATACTGGACACCTATAGGCAGTTTCTTTCTTTTTATTTCTCAAACATTAGAGGAGAAAGAGAAATGCCATCTGACAGTGGTGGGAACTGAAGAACATCAGAATTACACACTATGTATCTTAGATTGCTCAGACAGCCTACCTCTGTTTCCCGACAGACAGTGAAGCAAATTTTTGATTTCAAGTAACCATATTTGTGCGAATTTTATATTCAACCAGCCAATGCATGTACAACACCAGCTCCTTCTGTGGAAATGTGACTGAACTTTCAGCACAACTTTGAATTCTGTTGTTATTGTCTTTGCCTCCAATCTCTCCTGCTCTCATCGCAATGCTTATCAGGCAGATACATAATGCTCATATGTGCATTTTTTCGTATCATAATTAAAGTTTAGGAACAAAATCATGCCACACCCCAAATCAAGCTGGCTATTATCTAACCCTTTTATTTCTTTCTCTGTTCCCTACTTTGTTTATTTGTCCCCAGACAGACCAATCGCACCTTACTCATTGGTTTATTCACCTGATGTGCATCATGGACTTATGAGCTGCCAGCCCTTCAGACTCCCAAATGAGCTCCGTGATCCACATACCTCAGCGAAATATCGCCCATTATGCCGCATCCAGCTGTTCCAACAAAACACACTTTAATGTCCTCATCCAAATAGAGGCCACAGTCTTCATTGCCATTCCTCAGGAAGAACGTCAGTACCTGTCCATCATCCCGAGACTCAGCCTTGCAGCTCACTGGAGCTGTTTTTTTATGCTGATCACATCCTCTTTGCCTCCCAAATCACCTCCCCTCCGACCTCAAATCAGCCCTAAAGAACCGTGCAAGTTCTGTTTCCTCATACATGGTTTCACAAGCAGTTTCCACTCAGGCATCGAGGTCATCTGGGATTCATCCTTCACTTGCAATAATCTTCTTCAGCCCTCATCACGCCAGACAAACGTCTAGCCACAGAAGTCATGGTAGGCTTCATGATAAGGCAACTACGACCAAAACTCAGGCAAGACTCATCATCATGTTTCTCCTCATGACTCTACAACAAGCCTTAATAACAACTTCATCTTCCAGTTGTAATTTCATGCTGACATGGACGCTGTGGTAGTGGATGCCAGGAAGTTAATTTCTATATGTAGTATGGGAACAACTTGGAAAGCTATATTGATCTTTTTTTGCACTTGTTGCCATTTTTCTGTCACTGTTTTCATGAATGCAGGTAGGTAGCAGTGTAGGAAGATTGCTTCCTTATTTCCAATACCACCTCGGATGACAGCTGGTGTAAACACATGTGAGTTATGGGCGGCTACTGAGGTCTGGAACCGAGGCCAGAAAACAGAGAGAGGCACTGACCAAAGGAAGTAAGTTTGGGTTGTAAGTTGTGGTAAATGTTTGGAATACTTTCTGATTGTATATTGAGAAGACGTGTTGATGTTTGAGAAATTATTTTTTTAGTTAGAGATTTGCTTTCCTGTTGGTGTGGCACGATGAAAGTTGTGTCTTGTTTTTGTTGTATTGTGTCTCATTTTTCTCATTCTGTGTCTTGTTTGTGTTGTTTTGCGTCTCGTCTTTGTCGTTTTGTGCCTTGATTTTTTCTTGATTCTCAAATTTTTTGTGGCCTTGCATCTGATTTGTGGCACTTTGTGTCTTGTTTGTGTTTCTTTTTGCTGTTTGGGACTCGTCTTTGTCGCTTTATGCCTAGTGTTTGTCATTTTGTGTGTTACTCCCGTTATTTCATGTCCTCCATCCGTTCTATTGTCTTGTGTTATGTCTATTTTGTTTGTACGTATGTAATATGTCAAACATTTTGTTCCTTCAAATCATCCTTTACAGTACCCTGCTGTTATTATTGTTGTTTTGGTTTCAAAACAGCAAAAAAAGGTACACTCTTGTTAGAATTAGGTTGTATATTTGTGGTAATTTATTGGTATTTATTAAGTGTTTCCTCTAAAAGCTGCTATAGGGTTAAAATGATGATCAGCACTAGTGTGTCCAGGTCAATACATGGATTAACTTAGCTGCAGTAGAGCACCCTGTTAATATTTTTCCTTCTAAGCCCTAAGTGGTCAAATCAAGAGCTCTGCAGAGCAAATCCAGTTCTGTGAAAGCAAGTGATCGTTTCAAACCATCCTCTGAGCTGCTCCACTAGTTTCAGGAATTTATATGTAAGTAGAGGGACTAACAACCAGTGGTTGAGCGTGTGCATGCAAATTTTCGCTGTGCAGAGATGGAAGTTAAGTGGTCCTTAGAGGCGTGCATGAGCGTGTTCATGGAACAAATGTTCGAGAGTGCACCTACATGTTCTTGCTTTCATGACGTGCATATTGATCAGAGAACGCATTTCCATTTGTTGTTAGTGGCAATAGTATGATTATAAGCCTGATTAAATCTGCTGCTGCGGCTTGGATGCAGCTCATGCAGGGTAATGAAATCTGACATCACGGCTGAAAGAGGGATAGAAACAGATATATGTGCAAAGTTTAACATCGACCATTTCCTTTAGGAACAGGGCACTTAAATGAGATGGGTCGAGATCCAGAAGCTGTAGACCTACATCTTTCATTTTTAGTGTTAATGAGATTCCAGTGTGTTCCTGTGGGCCATCATTGGGAGAGGATGAATGATAGACATTTTCAACCCAACACATACAGACCGTTGGCAGTTGGAGGATAGTTTTCTCCAGGTTAGGTAACTCAAAGATGGGAGTATCTGGGGAATTCTGACGTTAATGCAATGCATGCTGGAAGGTCTATGCAAAGTAATTAAACTAACCATGTTCCTAAGCAACTTAATCTTATCAGTTGAGTAGGAAAAAAACTATTTGACATGTAGCCAGCTGGCATTGTGACTTTACAGTCTGAATGTGATAATTAATCTATTTAATAATGAAATAGGAAAACTTACAAGAACTTATAATAACTTTTGAGTACAGACTTTGTACATTGTCGATCTTGCAAGGCTTTGTTGCTACTGTGGGTTCTTTCTGTTTCAGGACACTTTCAAGACTCTGAGTTGTTCATTGCTGGTCTCAAACACCTCTATGTGTGTTTTGCTCTCCGATCTTTTTAGATTCTTATTTGATTTCTTTAATATTCCTGGTGAACTGATGAGAAATGCAGTGGATGTCCAACTCTAATATATGCTAATGGAGAAATACCTTTAAACTGTGTCACAAAACATCAGCCTGACTACAAAGAACCCTGAAACCATCTTTAACTTCATCTCAAAAGCATCTCAAAAGTTTTTTAAAGGAAGCTAGAGCAGAATCCATGATTATGGTGGCAGCCCTGCACAGTTTATGAGCTTATACTGCAGCAAGTAATATTTCTAGGATTTCTGTGCATATGTTTAGATATTAGGTGGTCTATTAAGCTTCATTTATTCAATGTTAATAAGTGTCAACACAGCAAAGACTAGTTAGCATTGCTTGCTCTCCCTCGGGTCCACGGAGCTGTGACTCTGACAAATAACAAATAGCTGCACCACAGGGGATGCGGCAAACCAATGAATCATGGAAGCAACAGTCTACTTACCCTTCCCTCCTTCTTCTTCTCCTTTCATCTGCTCTTCACACATGCCGCTATTCCATCGCCCATGTCATTCCCGTAATTTATATTTGTCAGTGCTCGCTGTCTGCCTTTGAAGGCCTGCTGTGTCTCGCCTGCAAAACAATAAAAAACATCAGCAACTAGTGTTTAGCAAGTAGAGCGGTTCAAAGAAAAGATCAATCCTGCCTCATTTCCATAGTCTCTGTTTGTGAGGCGCCGCCTCAGTGCTACAAGGTTACATGCTATTCTACAACTGAAGGAGCTCTGCTGCCCAAAAACTTAGCTGAAGAGGAATAATAGTTGGGGATTTCTGTCTGTGACATTTGTAATCTTTAAGATACAGAAGAAAACAGAGAGAAAAGAAAATAAAACCCTGTATTTTTGACCCGTCTATTGGCATTGTAAGCACAGGACTAAATACATGATCTCCTAAAAGGCTCCTTATAATGCATTCTGGTAGTTCAGTACATGACTCTCTATACAAAGTGCTCTCTCACTTGTATAGAACAGACAGAATTAGGCCATGAAAACACCCTAAGGAGTCCAATTAAAGGCTCTAATATTAGCAAGTAGCAGTAAAAACAGTGGGGTTAAAAGCTATTTAGTTATCCAGCTTAATTACCAGCCTGCAGCTTTGTGTGAGTCCTACAAAGCCTAGTTTTCCACAGTAGTGTGTTAAAAGGCCTGAGGTTTTATCAGGTGCATTGTCTCTTATCCGGGCAAAGAGTGCAGGAGCGCAGATTTGGTAAAATATTCCAGTTTCAATCCTGCAAGTAGTTTATTCATTTCACTGAAATTATTGTTTTCCGACAGTTGAAGGGAATGAATGCAACAGAATGAGAAAAGAGTGAAATGCTCAATAGAAAGAGAGAGGGGAAGAGAGTGATGTAGAGATGCTTTAGAGATTATGAGAGAGGCAGTAAAGCATTTCTCATTACTTACTTGGAGGAGTTTACAATGCCAAATGTTTGGGCTCTGACAGCTTTGCGGCCCCGTTAAAGGCTTGACATTGCTGATAAGGGAAAAGACAGCAGGAAGTTCAGATTGGACGACATCAGCTGCCAGTGTTTTGCCAATGTGTGTGTCCTTATCCAGATCTGGCCACTGTAAGAGCTGGAGGCATGGCATCATTTAAGGACAACAGAATTGCAATTAAATTGGATCAAATCCCTCAAGAAAGACTGCTGACGATGAAGGTGTTTTCATGGAAGCTTTATGACAGTACCTGTGACATGTAGTTTTAATTAATAAACTCAATAATTACAGTTAGGACTCTTGAATTAGTTGGACTTTACTGTTGCTTGGGGGTGAAACTTCTTTTTCACAGTACTGGACACCTTTCATCTGACAAAAATGACAGGCGGTAACACAATAGGGAAGGCAGTGCAGGGCAGCTAGAAGGTACAGGGTTTCTGCAGGTCTTCTGGGGGTCTTTGGTGTGGGATTAGTGCTCCAGTTTCCACTGTTATGGCCCCAGAGCCTAACCAGGTCCAGTGACCATGGGTTTTATAAGCCAGCCAGATCTCTCTCTCACACACCCAGCCACCCTAGTCTCATGTTCTTTGTGTCACTTTGGATTGTTTTACTGGTTTCCATTACAGTTTTTCGCAAAATAAAAGCGATATTTTAAAAATTTCGACAAAGTATATTTGCGCTTTGAACGTGTTTCCATTGAAGCTTGTTCTGGGCAGAAGCATCGTAACTCTCGTAAAATATCATCCCGCGAGATTTCACTGCAGGAAGATGGACACCCGAAACCTGTTTCTATCTCCTTCTAACACTCTGCATTCCTCTGCTGTTTGCTGTCTAGTATGGCAGTGATGTTTTTCTCAAGAATAATGGCAAGAAAAGTCTCGGTCTCCTCTTCTGTCCACACGTAACGCGCCATGTTTACTCAGAGAGAACTGGTCACGTGACCAGGTACGTCACGTCCGGTGACGTATAATTGCGGAAAAAGTGTTTCCATTGCGCTTTTGCGATATTTTTCAACATCGAAACGTCTGAAAAACCACCTCATGAGAGCATAAAAACGTTTTAGCGATATTTTAGTCCTTTTTCGAAATTCAGGTGTTTCCATTACCAGTTTTTTATTGCACTATTTACATTTTCCGCATATCTAAGGGTAATGGAAATTCATCACACAACTTAAAACACACCACTGATGCTGACTACCACATCTCATTGTTATTTCTTTTTCTTAACAAGCTGCCTTTGTTTCAGTAAAACCTCTCCGTGCATCTTCCTCCCACAGTCCAAATGCATGCATGGAGTCTAATTGTGATAGTAAATTGGCTGTAGGTGTGAGCGTACATGGCTGACTGGCAATCTGTCCAAGTTCTACCCTGCTGCTTTTTCTCCTGTATCGACTGAGATGAGCTCCAGCCCTCCCCAAGTGGATGTAGCACAACACAGCAGTGAGTGGGTGTTTGGTTTCCTGTGCGATTGTGTTTGCACAACAATGTGATGACTTTACAATTAAGCCCTAAGAGGTTGAGTGTTATCAGCTATTAATATCCGCAATTAGCGCTGATACTGGCCATTATCTCGGCAGAATTGTTGGTTGTGTGTGTAACAGGTGAAACAGTAAAGTGGGTTGAGCAATACTTTGGTAAACAGTAGGAGGAGATGGGAGCGATGTGAAGTCCTCCTTAGAGCTTATAGGTGGTTCATAGTCTTTACTGACTCCTTTTTTTTTAACCTTCCTTTGTATGTTGGTCCAGTGCGAGTCCAATGTGTTTGAAGCTTTTAACCATTGCAACTGTTGATTAGGATGGAGTCCTGGGGTCACAAAGTACCAGTTATTATTTCTTTTGTTTCCCTTCACACCATTGGGTAAAGTGTGCAACAGTGTTATGATGGTTTTATTTACATGCATACAAAGAGCTCATATGCTTCTAATCAGTTTATGTATTTCATATTTGTTTTATGTATGTGGGGGGGAAGTAATGACATTAAAACATTCAGCGGAATCCAAATGTGTTTATCTCTTCTAAGTTCTTGGAAACATGAACGTTGAACAATGAAACCTTGATGAATATTAAATCTGCTGTAACCGGTTCCCACCTGAATATTAGTTAATTAAGAACAAATTGAAAAACAGCCGGTGACTCACAATGTAGTAATCGCAAGTAAAATTCGCTTGACAACATCTCTTGGGTCTTGGCGTCAGTAGTAAGAAATAAAAGGAAGGCCCAAGACGTCTGATGAAATCAAGCTTACGAATTTGTAGATATACTGTACGTACGCCACAGCTGAGATTAAATGTAAATTGCATGCAAATGACATTCAAGGGACTGAATCAGTAAGATGCTACACTTATTAGGCTTTAACACATATCCCCTGCGCTAGGTAGGATAACTTAGAAAAGCCTAAATGTTTCAGACATCCATTCAAAGAGCTTCAGCAATAAACATCATGTCATGATTGCATACATTTTATACTTTCTGTTCCTCCTCAGTCTAAAGATTCTGTATTACTTGGGAGTCTGTGCAAACCGCTGCAGCATCTTAAAATGATACACATTTTACTACATCATTTACCCAAAAGCATTCAAAGGGAACGTTATGGTCGTGAATAGATAAACCTCAGTGTGTCCCTGGTTTGGTTCTCTGGGGACGGACAGCTAAAGCGCCCTCCAAGGTCCCCCAGCAGCAGAGCAAACATGATAAAATGCCAAACATGCCAAAATTCTGTACTGGTTGTCTTAGCTCAGGATAAATTAGGAGGAAGTGTGCCATAAAGCGCCTCTGTATGTGATCATCTGGAAGAAGGTAATGTCATTTCCTTGTCAGAAAACATGATGGTGCCTGTAAAGTAGCCTCAACTACAAACGAGGTAGGCATGATAAAATGCCGTTAAGTGGCTGCATGGGAGGAAAACATGGTTAAGTACCACTCCAGTAGAACATGAAACACACATTATTAGATCTAATGGAGTGAGCTGGTCACTATGGTGTCCTTTAAGTAGGCCAACCACTGGGAAAAACCAAGCACCTTTAAAAGTAGTAGTTAATGCAGCTGATGTTGTTCTTTTCCGTAGGTTTTTGGCAGAATCTCTGGTTTAGTCATTCACAAGATTGTTCTGTGTTCTTTAGGTTCTCAGAGTAAGTTGAATATGAGGCTGCAAAAGCAAGAAAAGAGATGACAGAGATATTGGTGTGCTTTTGTGAACCATTAGTAATTAAAGGGATGCAAACTAGAACTTAAACTTCTGAGCAGACAGGTTATAAAACTTTTAGAAGTGATCCTGTTATTAAAGTGTTATGAAATCTGGAAAAGCATAAGACACAGAGGTGTTGTTTTGCTCATGTTCTGATAAAAAATGTTCGTCTCAATTGGAGTTTTCTCCCAGGTTACAAAGCATGTGTTGTTGTTTGCTGCTGATGGAGCCAGCTGAAGGTATCTGAACCCTTTATTTAATTTATTTTTTGCCACTGCGCCTTAGGCAGTGTAAGTCCACCACTGATAAACACAGTCCACAGTGCTGAGGAAAATCGTGGCATTTACAATAATCCTCGCCAGGTATTAAGGAGTCCATTAATGAACTTATATTGTTTATGCCTAATTCTGCACCTGCAAAATTGAAATTTCACTGGTAAGCTGCCAAGACTGGGGTGGATGATCCTCTGCTGTGGTGGAATATCCACTACAAATTTGCTGTGTTGGATGGAATGGGTTGTAGTACTAATTTTGTCAATGAAGACTATGATGCAAAATAATTGTCATTTTTAAAATATTTTTATGACTTAAATTAAACCATGAAAAACACTATTTCAAAACAAAAACAGGAGAAATATTTCACATTTGTTTGTTGATAAATTAAAGCTTAATAATCTTTTAAGTTGGACAAATGACCTTCATGCATCTGCAGAATTACACAACACAGCAAAAAAATAAAAAAGTTTATCTGTTTGACCTGCCACTCTGCCATCAATGAGACACATCTTATATTGAGTTACTTTATGTTTCTGGTAGTAATGTTTTCTTACGTTATTGGATGAAACAGATTTATGAAGATTACGCCGGTGATTAGAGCGGCGACAAATCAACCGAGATGAACTATGAACAGATGACGTGGCTGTAAAGTCAAGATTAAATAGCTTTTGTGTTCCTGTCAGAAAGAATGAGTAAGTTCTGGGATTAATGACAGCACTTCATTTTAAGCGTTCCCCTAGGTGTTTGATAAAGAGTAATCAGCTTATTGTACTGCTGATCTCCGTTAACATCCCCTCAGGGTGAATTGTAGTAATTCATGTCATCTTCTATGTTTTCATCTGGCACATTGTGACCAAACATCTGCAAATCTAACAACACCTTCTGTGCGGTCATAAGTAGCAAATGCAAGCATGTAAATATATTAATATAAGATAGTGACAATAGTAAAAAATACCTACTTTACATCAGTATTGTCATTATGTGCATATTAGCATGCTAAAGTTAGCATTCAGGAAACAGAAAACAGCTTTTTCTGAGATGCTGGAACCAACAAACCCTACACTGTTGTCTAAGGTATGCTCTGCTGTGACCACATCATTCCTGCTCCACCTGCCTTTCCATCTTCTACCTTCCAAATGCCAACTCACGCCATATGTCATGTCAGGGACATAGCAGTGTCAAGGCCTTACAATATTACAGTCAGAAACCACAAAATTTCCCCTTGAGCAAATTAGGAAAACTGTCATTTAACAGGAAAAAATCTCCAGCAGAACCAGGTTCAGAGAGGGCGGCCATCTGCCTCGACTGGCCAGGGTGAGGGAATTGTGGAGTGAAGAAGCACGAGAGAAACAAAAACAACAAACAATATAACAAGAAAAAAGTAGACAGATTGGTAGACCTACTAACCACAGATCAGAGACACTCAACTTAAGATCCAGAAATGCTTGCATGCACAGTAAAAGAGAGGACAAACTATGTAAGAGAGAAGACACAAAGTCAATGACATGCAGTGATAGCTCATAAATGCATGAAAGACAGGAGTGTTCAGTACATTGTGGGATGTCATCCAACAGTCTGTGTCTATAGCAGCAACACCAAGACATGGTTTAGGGTCACCTGAGTCAGCTCTGGCTAAAAGATTTATCAAAAAGGAAAGTTTGAAGCCTAATCTTAAAAGCAGAGAGGTTGTCTGCCTCATGAACCTAAACTGGGGGCTGATTCCCAATCCGATTAACCTGTGTCTGCACACTAAGAGAGAAGAGCTCTGTTGAGATAATATGGTACCATGAGGTCTTTAAGATATGACAGAGCTTAGTCATTAAGGGCTTTGTATGTCAGCACAAGGATTTTAAATTCTACTCTGGATTCCACAGAAAGCCAGTGAAGAGATGCTGATATATGATCACTTTCGCTCATAACTGTTTGTGTTCGTGTTTTTGTTGCAACATTTTGGATGCTTTGCATGGAGTTACTGGAATGTATGTGTATGTACTATATAATAAGGAATTACTACTGCCCAGCCAAGATGTAACAAATGCATGGACTAGTTGTTTTCAGTATCACTCTGAGGCAAAATGTCCATCCTAGAGATTTGGTTTATGTATGGCTTAAAGTAAATATTTTGGTTAAAAATAAGTCCAAGGTTCTTCACAGCAGTGCTGGAGGTCAAGGCAATGTCACCCATAACAGGGTTAGATGAAGTTTTTCTAAGGTGTCTGTGGTCAAATACAATAATTTGAGTTTTGTCTGAGCTTAAAGGTAGAAAATTACAAGTCATCCAGGATTTTAAGATGCGCTTTAAGTTCATCTGGCTTCCTAGCTAAATATACCTGGCTTTCATCTGCACTCCAATGGAAATTTATGCAAAGTTTGCCAATAATATTGCCTCAGGGGAGCATTTAACAGGTAAACAATATTGACCCTAGTATTGAACCCTGTGGAACTCCATCACTAAGTTCTGTGAGCATAGAAGAATAACAGAAGACGAATAATATGAACTGGATAAATAAACTAACCCAGTGTAGCTCCTTTAATTGTAACAACATGTTATATGTTGCAATAAAATCTTCTGACTACTGGTGTCAAATGCATCAGACACAAATCTGTTGTTTGAGGCTATAAGAAAATCATTGCCAATGTTCACTGGTGTTCAGTCTAAATCCTGAAATCATCTCTGTGGAAATCTTCACATATCTGAATTGCAACAACTTTTTCAAGGACTTTATAAATACAGGGGTGGTTGGATACAGGTCTATAGAGGGTGTACATTCCTCACTTTTAAATCAATATATTGACATCCTCACAAGGAGGTTGAACATCCTGGATTTATGCTCAGGTTTTAAACTAACATGCATTACTGATGCATGTTGTTGCCTCAGCTGGGTTTCTCTAATCCCAGTATTATTTTCTTGCTTCTGTGTTACAAACAGAACCTCAAACATTATAAGCCACAGTGCCAAAGTCCCACACCATAAGTGAGTGGATTGGAGGGCACAATTGCAGGGCGAGAGGGAGGGCTAGCCAGCCTAGCCTGTTATATTTCTGACAGAGATTTAAATGAGAGGGTCCTCGTCAGCACAGACTGCATTAAGTTCTGCATCACAGCCACAATCCCTCTTCAGACATTCAAAAATATGCAAACTCCAAACCTCTATGTATCCCTCGACGTTATGCACAGTTGAAGACAAGAAGCCCTTGAACTGAAGGGCTGGACTTCCGTCATATCCATTAGCTGTACAGTGAAATATCATCATTTAGGTGAAGCCCAGACACAAAGACAAACGCTTAAACAGGACATGAACACCAGACTAACATTTTATAAAGTACAGAAACTTATTAGGTGTCGCTTTTTCACTTTTGCTGAAGGCCTGAACCCATTTCAACACCTTTAACTGTGCAACTGAGTGTGAAGAGAACCTAATTCCTTCACACATTGTATTCAAAAAGTAGCACTGTAGTCAAAAAAGGTTGTGTTTTTGTACTTTGCGATCGATTACTCACAAGATATTCTATTGGAGTTCCTTTCTAGTTAGTTTAGCGTCAGTGTTTGGTTTTGAAAATGAGACATCATTAATGTTTCTCATTGAAACATGCTTGCTTATGAATAAAAAACAAGCTGAAAGTGATTCCACATGATTCTGTTCTTTACAGATCTGTCTGTCAGCGGTGGGGTTCAGAAAGGTTGCTACAAAGTTCATTATTCAGTCTGTCAATCTGGAATTTTAGAACCAAAGCCATGTTTTAACCTTGTCCCTGATTATCTATTTATAAGAAAGTATTACACATGTTTGTAAAAAAAAAAAGAAAAAAGAAAAAGCCTACTTGCTTTAGACCCAAAGCACTCACCCAGCTCTTATTGATAAGATTGGCAATTCAGAGATCTGTCTGTTTGGCGTTCCACATTCATCCCCATGCGCACACAAACGACCCGTCTTAACCTTTCCCCTGATTACTTATTCATATGAGCACAGTTCAGATAAATGTGCCCTGCTCTGGGCTTTCTAAAATATTCCATTTCCTCTTTTGATTCCCCCTTTAAATTAACATTAATGGAATCATCAGAGTGCAAGTAAACAGAGTGCAGTGTTTCTGTGCTGCTTGAGTGCACGCAGCTCTCTTCCCCGTCTTTTGGCTGTTTATCCATCATCTTAGTGTCCACTGTGTTTTTAAGCTTTTAACAACCAACTTTATTGAACTTTATGATTTTTCTTCTTCTTCTTTTTTGACACAAGACGCACTGACTGGCCGTCCACTCAGCTTCTCATTTTGAAATTCCATTTGGCTTGATAAATAAGTAATGTTATTCTTTACCCCATCCTCACCTCCCCCCTCTAGTCCGGCTTATAAATTCTGCTTGCTTATGTGTTTACGTGCGTGTTCAGTGGTTGTGAGTGTTTGTTTTAGGCTGCTCAGGGGAATAAATGAAGAGCAAAGAAGTAATATTTTTGGCTGCTTCAGTCAATTGCAGCAAGAGAGAGAGAGAGAGAGAGAGAGACAGAGAAAAAGAGAGATCCTGGAGCCTAGAAAGACTGCTTTGTGGATTCAGACGTTCAGCGGCATCAACTGCATCCGCAGCAGCTTATAAAAGTGTTCAGATCCTTTTAGTTGCTCATTGTTCCTCTTTGCCTTTGTCAGAGTGGTTATGGAAGTAAATGCTTTATCAGTCTCACTCAAGGACGCTCAGAGACTTGTCACTAAGCTTTTCCAGCATTGTAGTTTTAGTGCTGAAAGGAGCTCAACTATGTGGTTTCAACAGCATAGATCTGCCCTTCTGTTCCAGCGTTCAAGGAACTCTGGAACAGCCATTGAGATTGTGCAGCTCACCGACACACAATCCTTGACAAATGCAGAGCTTGGCACTCAAGCCAGAAATCATTTCCCTCCTTCTCTGAGTCCTGAAGTGCCGTACAAATCCCAGTTGTGCTGTCGTATGCCATCAAGTGTTGAAAATCCTGCCACTCTAACACCATCTCTCATTTGGTGCAGTGCTTCAGAGGACGGCAATTGCAGTAAAGAGTGGCGAGTAGAGTCCTGGCTTCCTGTCTGACCAACACTTGTTGTCATGTCTGAGCCTGATTGCACACAATGGATTACTATTAGAATGTTGAAGTGTATCATTTATGTGTCTCCGGTTAGAGGTCTACAAAAAGCTTTAACCTGTTCTCATTCCCAAGGCCTCAAATAGTGTAGTTTTGTTGAAACGTTTTGCTTCCGAGAGAAACCCAAACGGTGTCCTTTTGCGCTGCTGTCATTGACGCTCATGATTAATGTTGTTGGACGTATATGAGTTAATCAAGTTTGAAATGGTCTCACAGTTTAATGGGGTGTAAACAGACATACACTACCATTCCAAAGTTTGGGGTCATCCAGACAATTCCATGTTTTCCATGAAAACTCAACTTTTATCCATGTGCTAACATAACTGTACAAGGGTTTTCTAATCATCAATGAGCCTTTCAGCACCATTAGCTAACACAATGTAGCATTAGAACACAGGAGTGATGGTTGCTGGAAACGTTCCTCTGTACCCCTATGGAGATATTCCATTAAACATTTACAGCTATAATAGTCATTTACCACATTAACAATGTCTACACTGGATTTATCATTCATTTACTGTGATCTTCACTGAAAATAACTGCTTTCTTTCAAAAATAAGGACATTTCTAAGTGACCCCAAACTTCTGAACGGTAGTGTAAAACGGCACACAGGTTGGCAAGAACAACAAAAAAAAAAACTTCAATCAACCAAAAACCTCCTAAACAAATAGTAGGAAGCAAACACAAGACAGTCAGAACCCTAAGAGAAGTCCAAACTAAGATCAAGGTATGAAAAGACAATCCAAAGAGTATCCAAAACTTCTAAAGTAAAACAAACATTACAAACTAGAGGGTGGCGAGCAGGAAGCAAAATGGGAATAACTGGCAAAGACTGAAATCTCATTTGTAGTCCATTTGGTGAAGTTTATCCACCAACACCACTTGGGTAAGAAGAAGAGTGGTCTGAGGCACTCCGAGTTCCTAAAAATCCTTTATTAATTCATGGACGGCAATTTACGTGTTTCGGCCACCGCAGGGGCCTTCATCAGAACACAAAGGATTTTTAGGAACCCGGAGTGCCTCGGACCCCTCTTCTTTTTGCTGTTTGAATGGATTTTTTCCACTAGATCCTGAAGAGCACCCGCTATACCTCTCTCTCTATCCACTGATGCACTTACCTTCTGCCTGTTTTTACCACTTGGGAAGGGTTAGGAAGAGATAGTATTTTGGGTTGAAATGCACTTTCTTTCTTTGTATTTTACAACAAAAAGCACAAATTACAAGGGAACTTATGAAAAGGACTGCAGAGTTAATTTGGAAAAACACTCACAGCATCTATTCCTGACATACATAGATTTTTATAGGTCTATTAGACTAACCTTTATGTTAAAAAATGATGCAACAAAAGACCAAATGCATTTCAACGTGACACTAAGGGTTTCTGACAAAGTGACATGATTAAGCTCAAAAGTCCTCCTCTTTAAAACCACTTTAGCTCTAAAATTTGTTTGAACAATGACTTTATTTAGGAACATTATTCTTTTAAAATTATAAATCACTAAACTGCTTTAGTAGTGGATATTTGGTGTATAATGGTGGGGAATAAATTGCTCCTGTTAAATCTGAAAAAGAAATTTGTAAAGAGTCTGAAAAGTCAAATTAAATGGCCAATTCTTTGTTGAAAACACAATTCAAAGAGCTGCCTTTTTAAGAGACTCCCTCTATTACCTTACTTGAGATGGAGAGCATGGTGGCCCCACAATAGCATTCGGTGCTTTTGGAAAAGATAAATGTACCCTTCAGAAGGGTCAGACCTTCAAAATGTCACTTCTTAGATTTAGTAAGGCATAACCCACTGGCAATCTTTAAGCAGCTTCTCTGAGAAGTTGTTGTCCCTCATAAATCTAGAAAATGTCCTCTGTGCTTTCTTTGAGACACAAATGAGTGGGGAGAGACTATCTTTAGTCAGGCAAAGGTTTTTTTTTTCTTTTGGTGAGATACAGCTCACTTTGTAGCGACACCTCTAAAGCAGAGCCGCCTTAATGTCACACATCGTTTACAGGATGTGAGCTTTTAAAAACAGAAATACACCAACAGAATTTCCTCCTTAAGATGATTATTCAGCTCAGTCCTTGGACCGCCACATGTGGAGAATTCATAATGATTTTATAAAACAGCAGCAGATGGTAATCAGCAACACGTTTTACAGGAACGTGCTGGTGTGAGTTAGCAAGGATTTCATTTTCCAGCATCCACCTCAAGAATTTGCTTCATTTTCTTCCTGAACACATGTAATGACGGTAGAAAATGAAGTAGATTTACAGATAAACGCTTTAGAGCAGGGGTGTCAAACATGCGGCCCGCGGGCCAAAAGCGGTCCTCCAGAGGGTCCAATCCGGCCCTCAAAGTGTAAAAATTACAGAGAAGACATTAACTGCAGATTGTAAATTAGTAAAACTATAGATTTAAAATTATTTCTAGACCATGACAAGTTGTTCTGATTATGAAGTAAAATACTAGATTGTTCTTTACCATATTATGTCTATTTTTTGCGATATTTTGTCTTGTTCTTGTTGTTTTTTGTCTCATTTTTGTTGTTTGTCTCATGTTTTTGTTGTTTTGTTTCTCGTCTATTGTCATTTTGTGTTTCTTATTTGTCTCACTTGTGTTCTTTGTCTTATTCTTGTCATTTTGTGTTTTGCTTTTTTTGTTGTTTTGTGTATCATTTTGTGTTTTTGTCTCGCTTGTGTTTGTCTATTTTTGTCATTTTGTGTCTCGTTTGTGTCCATTTCTTTGTTGCTTTGTAACTTTTTGTCAATTTTTTGTCTCTTTTTTGGTTTGTTTGTTTCATGTCTGATTTTTTTGACATTTTGTTTCTTCTTTTGTAACATTTTGTCCTGTTTTTGTAGCTTTTTTGTAATTTTTTTGGTCTGAATTGTGTCATTTTGATCATAAAGTAAAATACTATATCATTCAATTCCAAATAGCGGTGACTAAATGTTGTGTTTCTTTGTAAACACAGACTTTGTAAACACACTAAGAGTCTGAGTAAAGCACTTCATTATGAGTAGCCTGACTGCTTTTCAAATGCATTTCACTTCTAATTCTGATAACTTTTGCATTTGTTACAACCTTTTTCAGAACACAGTGAGGACACGTTTTTGTTTACTGTACGCTGAATGAAAGGGCAGTGAAAGTAAATTGGGGACGCCGTTTGTGCCCCCAATTACACTCCCTCCAATCAACCGCTTCAGCCCAAAATTGGTCCTTAACGTTACACAAAAAGCTGCAGCCGCATCCACCTCCACAGGGTGAAACCTCAGCGGCTCTCCTGCATGTCCCGGTGACACCCCATTTAACTGTTCCATTAAACACAGAGGGCCTGCAAAACGTAGTGATTTATTTATTGCCAAGCACCACCGAGGCACACTTAAAATCCTGCTATACAGGCCTGTTTCGTGGCTCGAGGTAAACGTTCATTTGTACAGCACGGGGCGGCGGGTCGTATTTCAGCAGGGCGACACTGAGGGAACCATTATCCACAGTCAATCCTAATCATATAAACTATCTGGATGCATGAATGTAAGAAAGGATTAATTACAGGATGAAGGAGGATCTATAGTCATTCCCATTTTTCAATTTAACTGGATTATCATCATCTTCTTTAGCTCCATGAAATTGCCTAAGCTGCCCAGAGTCTGATACATATTTGCCCATAGACACTTGTGCCCTTCAGTGAGCAATAGAGGAGAGAGCAGAGAGGATCCATTATCCTCCACCAGAAGATCCCACATCCATATCCTCTTCCTTCCTCCTGTCTGGCTCTCTGACGCCTACCTGCTTTAACTCTCTCTTTTTGTCTTCCTCCTCCCATGAGCCTGTCCTCCCATCTTGCGATTTCATTCCATCTCTCTTTGTTTTTTTTTCCCCTTTTTCTAATTCCCTCCTCCACTCGGGGCTCTTTACTGTCCCTTACAGCTGTCTATCAATCTCATTGCCCATCTCATCTTCCCTCTCCCTTTTCTCTGCTGTCATGGTTTCCATTCCCTCTCAGTTCATCCATCCTTCTAGTCTTTTAAATTAATCTGGTTAATGGAGTCCAGCTTTAGTGCAGCTGAGCCGACCAAGTGCCGAGTAAATGTGTAAGTACCGATCTGCAAACCAAAACACGTGTGCATTTTTGCTCTAAAACGTCTGAGCGCCGGCGTACATGCGTGCACGCCGTAAGCAGCTTAGCAAATGAAAAGGTTCCGGTATACAAGCGAACTCCCACAATCCCGTTCAAACTCTTGTAGGTGACCAGGCAAGCTAATTTAACAAAATTTATCTCTTTGATGAATAGTTCCTCTGATGACCCCGCCAGCGTCCCAAAGGAAAGGAGCTCTTTGATTTATGTCTCCAGTGATTTGATTGGGTAACCCTTTCATAGCACTTCTTTAATTAGCAGCTGGATGTAAGTAAATGGCGGGGCGGAGCATTCGAGAAAGGACCGGTGGGGGTGGGGGCTTTTTCCCTAATTACCTCAGTAGCTCCAGTAGATAGGAGGGGGATCAAAGAGCATGTATAATCAAGTCCATAACCAACACTACCTGAGCTGCAAGTGGAGAATTTCTCAATGAAGTATCTTTTATTTAGCAGGTATCTCTCTATAGAAGCTCTTTTACCTTAATTTGGTTTGCAGGTGACTCCTAGAATCTATTAGCAAAGGTGCAGGAAAGTCCATGCCCAGTCCAGACGTTACTTATCTACAGCAACATCTTCCCAATTCTTTTTGGAAACAATATGTCATTTTGGCATACCTGGCAATCCAAAAATATCCTTTATTGAACTCACTTTACTTTGCTTAGATAACAGATGAACAGTTGAAAAAAACAAAAACAGAAGTCCAGTTGGCTTTTACTTTATTCAGGATCAAAGGTCAAAGATTTTTATTGTCATTTTCACTGTGCATTTTCATACACAAGAGAACAAAATTTCGTTTCTCGATCAGTGACTGCAGTGCAATAGAAGCATCAATAAATAGTATACATCAACACCATAATACACTAATAGATAACAATAAAATCAAATAAAAAAAACAATCCAATCCTTCTGAAGTGCATTAAGACTCTTGACTAGCTGTCCAGGGGGAGTGTAGGTGAGTATGTGGGGATGGGGGGCAGTCCATTAATAAGTCTCACAGCCTGGGGAAAGGAGCTATTCAGCTTCCTGCTAAGGATAAGCTGACTCTTTCTAACTGACCCTTTCAGTGTGAGAGAGCAGCTGATGTCCTCCACTGATGTCCACCAACTTGTTTTCAGGTCAGTGACCCTCTGACCACAACTCCAAGCAACCACCTCCATAATGGGGAAGGTCTAAACATGATCCTGTTGCATCCTACATCCCAAACCTCTGAAATAACACCTGCCAAATTCTGGACATAGCAGTTAAACACTTAATGGGCAGAAGACTCCTCAGGATGTTTCAAATCCAACGTGAATGTCCTCCACTTGATCCACCTCACCATCAGCTGCCATCACTTCTACTTCTCTTTTTGACTGAGCGTACAACACCTGAAACAGATCAGACTCTAACACAAAACCAATCTTTAATAAAGTACAGTTATGAATCACCTCATGCTCGAACATTGTGTTATTGCCATTCAGTGACTAGTATGGTAGTTAAATGACTCAGATTCAGATCTTGAAATCGCTTCCTGTTAATCATTGCCTTCCAGGTCTCACCAACGCCACCCACACGACTTCTGAACGTCATAATCATAATCTCTAGTCACTCACCCTTAACTTTTTGGAAATATTTCCTGCTCCTACAAAAGGATGAGCAAATGAATGCATGAATATTACATTCAAAGACTGTCCCACAAGAAGGTGGCTCTGCTTAATGTGTGCACAAAATAACTCTTGCATGTGAAACTATGTTAAACCTGCAAATCTCTATACAACTCTACCACAGACGAGCTGATCTGTTGTCACTTTTACCCTTAAATCCATTATGGAGCCTGCCTGACTGGGGTCATAACATCTAACCTGAGCTGTGAGCTGTCAGACAAAGTTAGAAATGTGTCGTCATCTTAAATGTCAAATATATTCAGTTGTCCAAATATATTTATGGTGATGGAGACACCAAACATCCTGAGGTAAACCAAAGAAAGTGAAGCTTCCAGTTAGCCACAGTGATTGAATGAATAAATTCAAAGTTGCAGGTAACATCTGTCAGCAGCATAATGGGTCTGAATGCCCTTTGTTTAGTGTGTTGTAGTCGAGCTGACATGCAGACTTCCTGCCACCTGAAGGCACAAAGACTCTCTGTTACAGTTCAGCAGTGTGGCTTAAACAGCAGTGCCCACTGGACTGTTTTTATACTGTTGGTTAATGTCAACTAATTCTGTTCAAACAACATTAAATATGCAAATGAGACATTTGAAAAGTTTGAACTTTTCTGCTGAGTAGCCAAAGGCCTCCATGAAAGTTGTTTTACCTTCAGACCGACAAAAGAACCACTTCGTTTGTCTTCCTAGGACAGACCCTCAGGACACCAGACCACAGATGTGGAAACGAAAACTATCTGGGAAATTTAAAAGCATAACTGAAACACATAGTGCCACACAAAGCAACAAAAAAATGGACAAACGACACAAACAGGAGAAAAAATGACAAAAGCGTGAAACAAAATGACAAAAACGAAACACGAAATAATGAATAAAGCAAAACACAACATGACAAAAATGAGACAAAAAACATAAGTGAAACAAAAAGGAAACCAAAACGGCCAAAACGTGAGACAAAGGATAAAAGTCAGACAGAAAAAGACAAAAAAACAACAAAAATGAGACAAAATACTACAAAAATGAGACACAAAATGACACAAGAACAATCTAGTATTCTAGTAATCTAGTATTTTACTTTATGATAAGACAGCTTGTCATGGTCTAGAAAGGATTTTAAATTTATGGTTTTACAAATTCACAAATTGCAGTTAATGTCTTCTCTGTAATTTTTACTTTGAGGGCCGGATTGGACCCTCTGGAGGACCGCTTTTGGCCCGCAGGCCGCATGTTGGACACCTCTGACTTAAGACTTACTCCAATTAAAGTGCTGATTCCCAGTCCTGAATTCACAGTTTTGCTGAGACAGAAGTAGTTTGAGTCGGCAGTGACCAAGAACTTGTCCCAAACAAGGTGCTTTATATTTGATACAGATTTATTCCAGGAGTTGTACTTGTTTTCACACTTTCGCTTTCTTTACTTTCATCTTTTGGCACTTAATACGTCACAGAGTTGATGAATGTCACAGTTGTCTCACATCCATCTTGCCAATGTCTCCAGAATGCCTTGGTTTGTTTACAACATGACCACAAAACTGGCATGAATGTATTTTATGTAACATCTGCTCGCCTCCTAATTGAATTTTCCGAATTTAGGTTCCCAGTCAGAATGTAAGAAATTAAATTTATAGCAACAATTGTGGATCATTTGTTATCTCATAAGATGCCTTTCAAATTAAAATGTTTTCACGCTGGAGAAGTTGTACATATTGAAAGATTGCTCTGGCATATGACAAAAAACAAGGCAGCGCAAATGGCTACAGCTGTTTACACCCTTTCCTCTTTATCTCCGTTACGTGGCGTCCATACGGCCGTCCTCAAAGCACAAAGCAGATCACAACTGAACTCGTCTCATCAGTCCCGGTATGATCTCCTTCTAATGAGCCTGGAAACAGCTGCTAACACATGGTTTTCTGAATAATAGATGCGTTGGGCCGGCGACTCCGCCTCTAGTCAAACATGGCCGGCTATGGGTGGAATGACTGTGAGCTAGCAGCTTACGGGTAAATCTGCTGAGAACTGAAGCACGGATGTATCGAACAATCCAGCGCTGTGGTAATAATATATTAAGGTGATGTTTGGTCGTAGGGGTGCATATGTCATGGAATCCCACGCAGAGACCAGGCCGGTGTGCATGTGCTCGCTCACAACCTTTGATCCCTCTAAGCCCTTAATCCTGAGATGAGGTTGCAGTTTGGTTCGCGGGCCGTGCTTCTCCTAGCATGTGCCATTTGAGTGCGTGTGTAGCCTGTTACTGCGACATTATGTGAAAATAAGAAAGCTCATGATTGCATCTGTGCCTTCCTCTTGGTGCGATCAGTTGCCCGCCAGCTCTACGAGGAATACTGTACATCATCCTTTATCCAATTCCCCGGTGCCGGCTCTGCTGGCAGCACACAGAGACACTCCATATTCCACTGATCTAGTCCCTGTGATTAAGCATCTTTTTGTACGCTGTGTACAGGAGCTCCGATTCCAGCTGAGGGCGACAATGAAAATCCCTCACCAGCGAAGTGTTATTAAATGAAGCTAAGTCAATTATGAACCTGTGGCGCAAAAGACATTTCTGTGTGGTAATTCACCCGTGTGGGGAAATTTGGTGTTCCTCTGCTGCACATTTTCATGTCGGGTTGGCAAAACAAAGGAGCGCTCCAACGGTTGGCTGTCGTGTAATTGTTTCATTGTTTCATTGTTCAACGCAGGTTTGAAAGTGTCTTAAAACTGTTCTCCTGCTTAACAACATCACACTGATTTTCTTTGGAAATTGTAATTTTACATATTTGTTTGTTTATTTCCCAGGCAATTAATGTCCTTATGAGCAGTACGAGGCTAGAAAAATAACAACACACATTAAACTCTAAGAAAATTATGATTTCTTCTGATTTTTTGAATAGTGTTTGTATGAAAACGTCTGTATAAAAAGTGTAAATATATGTGAGGAAGAATATCACACAGCAGCAAGACTGAATACTTAAAAACCCATATCACCGCAAACTATTCATCGTGTTTTCTGCTCTATTGCCTCTGGGGTTAAAAGTACAGCTACAGTTTATTATAATGTGGGTTTAATTCTCACAGGTCTGGCAATCAGTTTTGTGGGTCAAAACAACATGTAGTCACTAGGGTGACTGCTGAGATCTTCGAATGCTGTCTCCAATGTCTCTGAAAAAACAGGTCCAACAGGGCAACAAACAGAAGCAAGCAGACGATCAGACAGAATGTTAATCAGATGGCAGCTCAGCAAGATGTTTCTAAAGGAGAAACCAAAAGAAAGTTGAAGCTGAACCAAGAAATTATCTATAAACTGGTACGGATGTTCACAAAAGATGGTTCAACTTCTACTGTTTACCTGTTGCCTTATTGGACCATTTTCATTATTGGAGTTTTCTCAAATCTGTCACTTCTTCCCGACAATGAAACTTAAATTGAAGGGTCACCATTTGGACGCAAGAAAAATTAATTCAGTTTCAACCACATTTTGCCTCAGTTCATCTTTTACACATTACACCTGCCGGATCACAGTTTGTCTGCAAAAAGGCATAAAGCCTTTGATCGCAGGTATCTGGAACTGAAAAATGTAGCATTTTACTTTATGATCAAAACAACAAAAGATAAGAAACAGCAAAAACAAGACAAAATATTACAAAAGAGACAAGCGACATGAAACAAAACAAAAGAGAGACCAAAAAGAAGACAAATAAGCTACAAAGTGACAAAAAAAATGGACACTCGACACAAACCAGACAAAAAATGATAAATGCGTGGGAAAAAAGCAACAAAATGTTACACACAACGATAAATAAAGCCAAACACAAAACAAAAATGAGATAAAACGGAAACAGAAAATGACAAAAATAAGAAACAAAATCACAAAGACATGAGACAAATGAAAAAAGTCAGACAAAAAAAGACAAAAAAAACAACAAAAACAAAACAAAATATTACAAAAATGAGACACAAACCGACAAAAGAACAATTATCAAGCTAGTATTTTACTTTGGGATCAACACAACTTGTCATGGTGTCAGAATTATTTTAAATTTATAGTTTACAAATTTAAAATTTGCCGTTTTTGTCTTCTCTGTAATTTTTACACTTTGAGGGCTGGATCGGATCCTCTGGTGGGCCACATGTTTGACAACCTTGGTTTAGGAGATTCGGTGCCAACAAAGGGAGCATGACGAGTGTTGTTGAAATGCTGCATAAGGAGAAAATGTCATGGAAGATGGACAGATTTCAATCAAGTATAGTTTTTGAATTTGATCACCAGAACCCAGAGTTTCCCAGCAGAACGTTGTTTCGAGACTTTCGATGTCGTTTACATTTCCTGCAAGTGGTTTCAAGTTGGTGTTGTGGCTGATAAACGTAAAAAAAACAAGTTGTATTGAGTGTTTGTTTGGACACTTAAAAGCATTAGAGGAGATTTAATTTCCTACGACTTTGAACGTAGCATGCGCATGCGCACATACAACCTCTCCCTCACCCCCCTCTAACCTCCCCCCTCTTAACATTTACGAAGAAACGCCCCCCTCCAGAAACTTGCGTAGGACTTGTGAAGTTGTCTTTTACGGCTGGGTCCCACTGGATCTTTATCTGCCATTATGTAAAAAAAGATGAGTAAAACAAGTCGCCAGCTAACTACGAAGCTATACCAAAGCAACACATACAGAAAACACGTAAGTCCAAGGCGTACGTAATCTACGTAACTAGGCCTGAGCCGGAAGATTTTTGATTGACAGGAAAGGGAGCAAACCAAACACCTCGGTCCGAGCGCTTTGATTGGCTGATGTTTTTCAGGTGCTGCCATGTCCACAGTTATTTTTCTAAATTTTTTATTTTTTTAGAAACCATATATACAAGTCCACTAAAGGTCAGTATATTCATTTTATGTGAATCAGACAAATTAAACCAAAAAAAAAACATCCTCCTTAATGCCTTTAATAGATTTTTCTGGCACACAGACTTAAAGGGGTGTTTCTGTCTGTCTTCAATATCTGTTTCCAATAATGGCACGCAGCATACATGTGAATTTATTAGTGGAAATCCATCTCCACTTACACATTGTTACCTTTCCAGAGCCAGTCCATCTATTTAATAGGACAAAATCTGACATCTGTCACAGTATATTAATGTGGAAAAAGGAGCTCT